>NC_043700.1:192783265-192835745 GCF_006229205.1 Suricata suricatta
GCACTGCGGGCGCTGCGTCCCCGCCGGCGGCCCGGGCTCGTGTCCGCTGCGGCCGGCGCGGGGCTCAGAGCCCTGGACGCGCCTTTGGGGTCCGGGACTGCAAGCTTCGGGCCATCGCAGCGGGCCGGCGGGGGCACTGGGGTCTTGGCTGAGGGCGATGCCGCTCGGGTGGGGTCACGGAGGCGACCAGGGGACATCGAGGCCGCAGTGATACTGACCGACCCGGGGAGCCCACTGCTTCCCACTTTTCTGGATCCGGCTTCCCGCCCTCCGTCCCCCCACGTGGGTGGTCTCTCAGGGTGGGGGTTTCTCCTGGTGGGCCTGCTCAGGGGAGGCTGCAGATCTGTTTGGGAGACCAGGGGCCTGGAGGAGCTCGGGGACCCAAAGGGCTCGTGCTTTGTGGTGTTTGGGGTCGGAGAGTTCTCCAGAGTGCCCGGCTGAAGGCTTAGGATGCCTGCGGTGCACCTTGCTCCGCCTTGGCGTCACCCAGAAGAGGATCCGGCTTCTTCCGAGTCAGGTACTCCCGCTACCAGCCTCCTTGCCTTCTAGCAGCTCCTTATAGGTAGTGGCGTTGGCTTGGTGTGGCCCTGGTGCCTCCTGGCTCCCTGTCGTTTGGGACCTCCCTGTCCTTGGCCATTTTCCACCCGGTCACTGCTCACTGCAGTCTCCCTCAAGGCCGGACTCAGGCCTTCCTGCTGTCCTGTGGGGGTGGCCAGGGGAAGGTGGCAGCCCTGCACAGGGTATCTCTGTATGAGGAATGGCTTTTGTTTGTGTCACCTTTGTCTCAGTTAAGGAAAGATCAAGTCTACTTGTCAAAAGGTCATATCTAGGGTAGCTTTTTAAGGTATGTGCCGGCAGAGGCTGGTCAGGTAACATTCTGGTTGTTTCCAAAAACACTTTTGTCAGGAGTCCGGGTTCCAGTGTGGCTCTGGAGTCGGCCTCATTTCCAGGATCACCTAACTGTTTTCCTGTTGGACAGGGACGAAGAGGAATGGGGGCCCTCTGTTTCATTTAGAACTGCATAGATTCAGTTTAGAGGAAAGTCTTTAAAATGGAAAACAATACTGCCCTTGGGGTTGTGCCCCGGAACGGAGAACGGTGCCCCCGAGTTCCCCTCTCCACCGGGCAGCTGCCCTTGCAAGGCGGCTCCAGGGGCCGACCCGGGCCCGGTGCACCGCGGGCAGCTAGCCAGTCATAATGGCGCAGCCCAGAGCTGTCCGCTGGAGGAGAAGGCAGGGCTGGTGCTTCCGCCGTCTCAGGTCACGTTTTCTGGTATTTGTCCTTGAGCCTTGGAGTCGAGACACGTGTCCATCTGAGATCTCTGTGTGGCCGTGGCCTGGTGCCCTGCAGTCAGGCTGAAGTTGCGAGGTCTCTTGTTTGAATTCTGTCTTTGGAGTTAAATATGTTGATTGTTCGAAGGGTTGGAGTAGCTTTTCATTTTTCATTTTTCAAACCGAAAACTCAGACTTTTGTCTTGGATTGTGAATAGAATTGTATGTTCCCCTTACCTGTCCAATTTAATCCATTTGGGACAAGTGAGCACAGAGTCAGTCCAGGAAGATTCCGGGCTGCAGGACCAGAGGTGAGAGTTAGCTGCGGGGGGATGGGTCTGGGGGAGACGGTTGCCTGCAGTTGCAATTTTTTTTCTACTTTCGTATTTAGATAGACACACAATTCAGACTGCATTCTTGATTTAATCCCCGCTTTGGTCTAAAACTGGACGCCACGCTTCTTGTTCATTACAGTGCAGTGGATAATATTCTGGAGCCAAAAATATTCATTGTTCTTGCAGTTCTAAAAAGCATTCAGAAATGCTTTAAAACTTTCTGACAAGTAAGATTTTGGGTATCTGAATCAGTAATAACCACGTCAGTTGGGTTAAAGAAACCCCTGATGTATAACATAGTGGTTTAATGTTGAAATGACATTCCCTCTGTCTCGTGTTGCCATTTATTTTCTTCAAGGCCATCTTTTAAACACTATCATGTTTTTCATGTAAAGCATTCAGGATCCGTCAGCATTATCCGGACTGTGAAAGCTGGATGGGAAAGGAATGTGTGGGAAAGCTTATCAGCTTGTCCTTTGTGATGTTGGTGACACGCTTTTTTGGCTTTTGTTTAGGGAAAGTCCTTCCAAGAAAGGGTGAACTTTAAAGAGGTGAAACCTTTTGGAATAGTTGGTGTCTTCATTTGAAAAAAAGTATTAGTACTTGTGTTTCTTGCTGGGTCATAGCTTTCTTGTTGACGCCGGGGCACTGCCTAAAGGGCGCAATCCTGGCGTAGTGGAAGAGGGCTCCGGGGGACCAGGCCCAGCCCAGATATCCCGGTGTCATTAAAGAACATCCCAATGATGGTACAGGTCAAGTTTGTGTTTTCCATCTTCGAGGAAGAACTGATGGGTGGGTAGGTGATACTGTCCCCTGGATGGGCACTACCATGCTCAGCCCTGCACCCCCAAACCACGCCCGGGGGGTGGGCCATTAACATTCCTCACAAATACAGTACTTTAGTGACCGATGTTTGCCTGGGAATGGTCAGCATCCTGGGCTCAGGGCAGAGATGAAATGGCTTCTCAGAAGCCCAGGTAAAAAGCGTGTGCGCTTTTTGTAAGCAGGACCCTTGGGGCTTTGCGGAGTCCACCTGAGTGTGCCCCCAGACAGGGCGTTTGCAGCTTAACCCAGTGTCAGCGGACCAGGGGGTCTAGAGCCCTGTCCATGGTCCCTCCTGGTTTCCAGGGTCCCAGGCCCCCTGTTCATGGCCTGAGCCCTCTGTTCCTTGACCACCTGGCGGGGGGGCAGGGAGCAGGACCCTGGGAACGCAGTAGCAGGTAGGAGCTGGTAAGGTATTGAATCAGCAGGGCCTGGGGCTGGGGGAAGGGCCTGGGTTTGTGTCTGCACGGCCCCCGGCGCAGCAGGCCATCGCAGACCCCGGGCCGCGGGAGGGCTTGTGCTGGAGGCCGGTGAGGTGCAGAGGCTTCCCTCAGCCTGGGTCCTGCTGTCCCCGGGTCGAGAGGGTGGTCTCAGCACGTGCCCCAATTCCCCTGCTCTGCTTGCCTGGGAAGTGAGCTGCTGACCTTCCCTGCTATGCTGGACTGGCGGGCCCAGCACAGACACTATTTCAGGAGCTTGGGGTTTCAGTGAACTTCTAGCCAGGCTGCGTTTCCAGCTGGGACGCTCTGAGGGCCCAGCTGCAGCCACGGCCATCCTTGGAGGGACACACTCCTCTCTGAGGTGAGCTGCTGGAAAGGCAGTGTTCCGGAAGCCTGGCCACACAGGCTGTGCCGGGGGCCGAGCTCCCTCTGCCAGCAGGTGCCGGCCTGGAGGGGGCTCGCGGAGTCCTGGGAAGGCTGCTCGGCAGTGCTGAGTCACAGCAGGCTGGGCTGGCCCACACACCGTCTCTGTCATCCCTGGGTTCACAAGGCACAGGGCCCCTCCCTCCCCGCTGCCCCGTCTGCCACCCCTCCCGCGGGGCTTTCCTTCTGACGCATCAGCACCTGGAGGCTGTGGGCAAAGGGAGGCTGAGATGCCCCCTCCCTGAAGGCAGTTTACAGAGCCCACCCGGCTGGGTCGGGGGTGACTCAGTGGGAGGCGTTGCTGTGTCTGTGTGTGGCCTCAGCGCTCAGCCCTGAGCTACTGGCGTTGGCAGGACCAGGGAGAGGCTGAGTGGCTAACGGATGGTGAGTGTCCGTTTCTGTGCCAACTCTGATGTCATCGCTTAGCGTCTGCACTTTACGATCAGAGCGGCGGACTAGCGGGAAGTGTTCCCGATGGTTTCTGTTAGACGGGCCAGTCACGGACAGGGAGTCTTGAGCTTTGCCTAATTGATCTCCGGTCTCGGAGTCCAGCAGGCGGTGGCATTGGGGGGTGGAGCCGGGGTCAGCGAACTGCACCCCCTCCGAATGGGAGGCCTGTTCGGTAATTTCATCCCACTTTAAGAAGGGTGGGTAATTTCAGGATGCTTTAACTCTTCTCCTAAAGCTGCTGGGAATTCCCAGAACAAAAGGTACGCTTCTTCTAAGTGTGTGAAAATGCACTCCTAACGGCCTGTAGATGACTCAGCGGTCATTTGCGATGTCTGGTGGCAGAGCCATGGTTTTATCTTGTTTGGGCCGACAGCGCTGGGTAGCCACGGCTCCTAAGTGACGTGCCCCTGTCCCCAGCAAGGGGGGCGCCGGTGAGCAGGGTCTCCCCGGGCTGTCCTTACTGCCCACTCTGGCAAAAATAGTGACGAAGCTGCAGACAGGGCAGCCAGCACTGGGGCCTGAGCGGGATCCTCCCCCCTCTCCCTGCCCGGCCCTGCGCCTCAGTTTCCCTGTTTGTCAGGTGGGGGGAAGGGACGTGCTCCGTGGAATTTGGCCATCTCTGTCAGGAGCTCCGACAAATGGCCACTGTCCGGGCCGTGGCGCTCTTGGGTTCGGACTTAATACAGACCACGAACAGCGCATTGCATGGAGCCTCAGGGGTCGCTGAGGCCTTCCAGTCCCTTCCAGGTCATTTTGATAGTGAAAGTATCTTTTTTATTTTCAGTTACTTATTTCTGAGAGAGAGAGAGAGAGGGAGGGGCAGAGAGAGAGGGAGAGAGAATCCCAAGCAGGCTCTGTGTTGTCAGCACAGAGCCTGATGTGGGGCTCGAACTGTGAGATCATGACCTGAGCCGAGATCGAGAGTCAGACGCTCAGCCGACTGAGCCCCCAGGCGCCCTGAGAGTGAGAGTATCTTAAAAGGGCCCCCCCCCCCTCCTTCTGTGGCATGTCCGGTACTGGGTTGATGGGAACAGGCCTGACTCAGGGCACTTCAGGCATTAGAGATAATGCCAGCGATGGGTAAGACTGGCGCTGCCCCCTGTGCCCTCCCCGGGCCCGCCGCCTGTGCCCCCTCCCCGCGCTGGAGGCTCAGGATCCAGGCGAGGACCCCAGAGCCATGCGGCGGCCAGGGCGGAGGGGGTGGATCCTTAGCAGCCCTGAGGTTGTGGGGATGCTGGCGGACATTTGCTGTGCCTGTTCTACAAACGAGCTCACAGGGACAAGACGTTAACTTGTTGGAACCTTCACAGCCACGAGGAGGGAAAGCTTGATTTGAACTCAGTCTGTTGGGCCCCCGAGCGCGCCGCCCTGGACTCTGTCCTGTCTCCTGCGGGAAGGACCTGAAGCTGTCATCAGCATTTACATGAGTCCCGTTTGTGAAACAATTGCTTTTGTACTTTTCACAGTTGGAATGAAAAGAAACTTAGATATTGATGGGCAATTTAAGTGTTTGAAGGAAGAAGACAAAAATGAATGGATTCTTTTCTCTTACTGATCTGAATAGAGAAAGCAGCAGCAGAAGAGCCGCTTCATATTATGGTGATTTGTGGAGAGCAGTGGGTCAGATGAATGGGAGGCTCTTTCTTTCTTACAGTAAGTATTTTGAAGCTCTTCCATTTCTCTTGTTTTGTGCAGGGTGCAGGCAGGGGAGTGTTGGGGGCCCTTCAGGTGGGGCCCTACCTCTTCCGTGGTGTCTTTGGGGCAGCTGTTTTTTGGGTGTTTAGTTTTTGAGAGTGTTTCCTGTTGTTTTTTAAGGATATTATAATTACAAAAAGAAGTTTAAAAGTGGAATCAACTACTTCAGTGTTGGGTACATTGTTTTTTTTTTGAGACAGAGCAAGAGTGAGCGAGCTGGGGAGGGCACAGAGAGAGAGGGACGGAGGATCTGAAGCTGGCTCTGAGCTGTCAGCACAGAGCCCGACAATGGGCTTGAACTCGTGAACTCCGAGATCATGACCTGAGCCGAAGTCGGACACTCAACGGACTGAGCCACCCAGGCGCCCCCAATGTCCGCTACATCTAAGAATCATATCCAGATGTTTATAGCAACATTATGCGTAACAGCCAGAAGTCGGAAGTGGCCCAAATGTCCAGCAACAGCTAATAAGGAAGTGAAGTGTGGTCCGGCCACACAATGGACTACTATTCAGCCAGGAAAAGGAAGTAACTTCAGGTTATAATATAGATGAGTCTTCAAATCATCACGCAACATGTGGAGGAGCCAGACACAAAAGGACACGTACCGTATGATTCCACACAGCGCTAAAGCAGATAGTTAATTGTGTCTTAGGTGAATTCCGCCTCAATAAAAAAAGGAATTTGGCCGTTTTTGAGAGGTTTTTTTTTGAGAATTGTAGCATTTTTGGAGATAATCAAGGGATCCTTGCTGGAAGGTCAAGAGGTGCTCAGGATCCCGTGTCCTGAGGGGCTTGGTGCGGTGAGGCTCTTTGATGCCACCCCTGCCAGCCCCCCCACCACCTGGAGCCACTTGGCCCGGGGGTCTCGTTGCCCCTGGAGGTGACCCGCGTACCCCTGCTCCGAGCCTGTCCTCTGAGCCCTGCTGGACCTGTTCTGGGGCTTCTGGAAGGCAGCAGCGAGGGGTGCTGTGTGCAGATTTCTGAGACCAAACCGCAGCCCCTGGAGCTGCCCGAGGAGAGCCTGCCCTATTGTGTCATGTGCGGCCCTGGCACCGGGCGGGGCTGCTTCAGGGCTGTCGGGCAGGCCGGCCAGGGGAGCTGGGGTTCGAGGGACAGACGCAGTCAACAGAGAGAGTGGGGAAGCCCCACCAGGATGTGTGAGTGTGAGAGAGAGAGAGAGAGAGAGAGAGAGAGAGAGAGTGTGTGTGTGTGAGAGAGAGAGAGAGAGAGAGAGAGAGAGAGAGAGAGAGAGAGAGTGTGTGTGTGTGTGTGTGTGTGTGAGAGAGAGAGAGAGAGAGAGAGAGAGAGGGAGGTGCTGGGAGGGGCAGGGGACTGGGTGCAGGTCACTGTGCATGATGACGGTCATGATGGGATCAGATCCCTGTTCTGGGGTCCCTCCGGGTCTGCGGGGGGAGGGAGTAGATTCAGGGGGGAGAACGGGCAGCCGGGGCTGGGGACAGAGACCTGGCGGAGGCTCACGTAAAGTGACGGCAGCCTGGACTCTGGGACGGAGAGGCCTGGCCGGGAGGTTGAGGGCTGGGCGTGAGGGGAGGGCCAGTGGGCAAGGGGTCTGGGAGCTTAGGTGGGAACCGTGACGTTTGGGGTGCCTGTGGAATGTCCATGTGGACAGGGGACCTGAGTTCCACGCGGTGGGTCTGGTGAGGGGGGACCCCCACTGCAGGTGCCCAAAATGCAGAATTGCAAGTGCTGAGCTGGCCCCAGGGCTGAGAGCCAGAAGTCACCCCATTTTGTGGGCCACACGTGGGTGGGGCTCCTCTCTCCTTCTGTGCCCTCCGTCAGCTAGGTCCTTCTGCGTGGCCTCCCATCCCCCAAGAGGCTGAGGGTGGGGGGTCTGCACGGTGGTGGCGGTGCCCAGCGGGAGTGGCCGGGCCTCCCGAGGCTCAGCCCTGAAGTCGCGGGCATCTCCTGCACCTCTTGGAGGGTTAGCTGCGTTCAGGATGGGCTGGTGCCTGGGGATGCTTCTTGGTGGTGGCGGGGGGATGGTGTGGGGGGATGGTGGCAGGGAAGCATGGAGCCAGGGCAGGGGCGGGTAAGAGGGGCTCGCACAGGAAGCCGAGCCCTGGGAGACGGGCGGCTGCACTGTCACGGGGGTGCCCGGTGGAGTCAAGCTCGCCTGCCCTGAGGGGCCCTCCTGCCTCTGACCTGGGATAACAGCTCACGAGAATGAGGTGTGGGCATGGGAAGCACACGGCGACGCCAGGAGCCCACGGAACTCCCAGGGGTGAGAGGGAGAGTTGTTGAATTAAAAATGAAAAACCAGCCAACCTCATGCAGGGGTGAGGCGATCACTCTGAGGTTCGAGAAGTTCACGGGCGGGCAGGGAGGCTGGGATGAAGGTCAAGGTGCATCTGATGGGATTGGGGGTGGCGGCAGGGAGCGAGGTGCCGGCCCGGACTCCAGGCCTGGGTTGGGGGGCGGGGGGGCTCTGGGCTTGCGAGGCTGGCTCTGCACAGGGGGTGGGATGGAGACAGTTTTAGATGAAGACAGAAGTGTAGCCGCCCCCAAATCCTTGCTGCACAAGTACTGGGAAATGTATTCCAGAAGGAAAATCAGAGTCAGAGGAGGGCGTGGGAGGCAAGGAGCTCACGGCACGTCCGTCGATGCAGCAGTTACCCCGCGGAACGACAAGAAGCAGGGGTTTGGGCAAGAGTAGCCCCAAAACTAGGGGACTGGACATACTGTCCAGGAGCACCTGGGGGGCGTAGTCCTTGATGGTTCTGGAGGACGTGCAAGGCGAGGGTGACGTCAGACCACGAGTTAAGCATGTGCGTGAGCCCCGGGTGAGCGCCAGCCTGCTACTTACAGAATGAGGAACTTCCAGAGCCGGAGAGGGACGTGCAGGAGTGAAGATGCAGACAGTCCAGTCGCAGCTGGAAGGAGGGGCTGAGGGCAGCGAAGCAAAAGCACAGTATATAAAAAGCAGACAGTGAAGCCGTGGAAATAATCAAATAATCGCGTATCTATCAGCAGTCTCAGGAGATGCAAACGGGGCGAACCTGCGGTCAGAGGCAGGTGTGTGCGCAGATAAGGTGCCCGCAGAGCCACTCCGCAGGGGGGCTGGAGGGGAGGGCACAGAAAGGCACGCAGGCGATCAGCAAGAGCAAGGAAGGGACTCCAGCAGCTGGAGGGGCAGAGGCGGCAGTGGGCCTCCGCCCGCCCTGGGGGCCTGGGGGCGGCTCTCAGAGGAAGGCCTTACTGCAGAGCCTTCGGGGGAGGGAAACAGGCAGGAGAGGGGGAGGCCAGGTCTTGATGCAGACTCAGCGAAGGCCTCCGCGGACCCCTGAGGCCTTGCGAGCTGGGATGGTCCTTCAGGGTGGCCTTGAGCTGGGCGGTGCGTGGGCCCTTTCCACTGAGTTGGGCAGGTCATGGTCAGGGCTGCCCATGGAGGGGCCCGTCCTCAGCGGGGGTGGTCCCAGGCTGCTGGGGGCTGCCAGCTCCCAGGGGATGAGCTTTCAGGGGGAGTCACCGAGCCCCGCCCCCCATCTTCCTCAGCTGCCTCCTGCTGGTGTTGACCACGCCGTCCTCTTTACACCGAGAGCCCCTGGAAGAAGGCCCACGGCTTGGGTGACAGCTGCCTTGCTCAGTACGCATTTGTCAGGTGGGCTGTCCGGCGTCCTGCGGTTGGAGGTGGGTTTGAGTCCATGCACAGAAAGCCCCCACGCCGTTCGAGGAGGAGGTGTCACACGCCTGCTAGGACCCTTCCAGCCAGGACATTCCGCCCACTGGGTGTCTGTCACGTTCTGTGGCCTGGGCTTCAGCTTTGAGAGGAAGGCATGATGGGCAGCCGCGCGTCCTGGGGTAGACCGTGTTCTGGTGGCCTCATCCTCGCGGATTCCCTGCTGCTGTACCCATGAGCCCCCGGGAGCCTCTCTGCTGTTGGGAGAGGTCTGCCCACCTGGAGCCCGGCATTGGCTCGGGACTGAGTGCAGATGAGCCGGGGACTTGGGCTCAGCAGCAGGGACCACAGCTCTGGGTCTCCTCACCTTTTAGCTGAACGAGGCTGTGGGGAGACACGAGAGCTGGCTTCCTGCCCCCCTGCAGCCGAGCCCTGCCCCCTTCTGCCCCCCTGCAGCCGAGCCCTACCCCCCTGCACCCCTGCAGATGGCCACCCGAGGGCCCTGGGACTGGGCCTGGTGGGACAGACTGACTCGGCTCCAGAGAGCCCAGCAGTCAGGCATGCAGGGACCTGGCTCCAGGACCGTGGCCGCTGGCCCCTTCCATACTCCCCCTGCGTCGCTGGCCAAGGACACTTGCGGGTGCCAGAGTGCGGTGGGTAGTTTCCCGGGGCTGGATGCTCCCAGACTGGGAACCGGCGCCCCTGAGAGCCCCTGGCCGCAGGTGCTCCACAGAGAGCCTGTGTCTAGACCTCCGTCATTTGGCCCCAGGGACGGGGCTCCGCAAAATCTGGGGGCACCAGGGTCTGTGAACTGCCTCAGCGAGGGCCAGCAAGAAAGCATGTGGACCCCTGGAGGGGGCGTTTGCCAGGCTGAGGAGGGGCTGCCAGCGAGCTCACTTGTCACAGACAGGGAAGGACCTGGGGGGGAGGTGCATAGAACCGAAGGGCACCTGGGGACAATGCTCCCTGGCATCCGCTGTCCCACCCCCCGAGCCCGGTGCTGTGGCTGGACCCGAGATCGTGCAGCCGCTTTAGTGGACGTCTTGAGACTGTTGGGGGAGGACCCGAGAGGCCACGTGGGGGCAAGCAACGGGCCGAGTGGTGCGGGTCTCAGGGTGACCGCCTGGCCTGCTGGCCTCTGCCCCCTGCCCCAGAACACGGGGTCAGGCCTGACCTGCCGCCCAGCATGACAGCTCAGTCCCAGAGAGGCTGGCGTGGCTGCGCCCCCCTGCGCTCGGTGCCCCGTCCGGGTTCTGGTCACGGGGTGGATGTGCAGCCTCTAACAGGTGTCTGAACTCTGAGGGGGTCTGGTCTACTCAGACTTGGTCCGATTGTTGTGCTCTGGATTGTTCTAAAGTAGTCAGGGACTGTGGCGTTAGAAGCCCACCTTACCATGTGGACAAAAGCCAAAAGGCAATTGGCCATGTCAGACATGAGATGTCACTCGTGTTCTGTGCACAGTGTGGCCTGGGGCGGCATGTGGCTTCTCCCTCAGACTCAGACACATGCCCGGGGCCCCGCCCTGCTGTCTGCAGCCTGCCTCGGGCCTTTCCCAAGGATGTGCTGTGGGCAGGGCCCATTAGCTTTGTTGTTGTGTATATATACATATATATGTATATATATTATAAGTTTGTTTATTTAGAGAGGGAAAGTGTGTGAGCACAACAAAGAGGGAGGGGGAGAGAGAGAGAGAGAGCGCATCCCGAGCAGGCGCTGTGCTGTCAGTGCAGAGCCCACCCCCCCTGGGGCTCAGTCCCACAAACTGAGATCACAACCCAAGCAGAGGTCAAGAGTCAGATGCTTCACTGACTGCACCGCCCAGGAGCCCTTACGTGTGTCGTTTCTTAAAAAATTAGGTGACGTTCACATAACGCACAGTTTACCGTTTGCCACGAACAGCTGGTGGCATTCGTGCACCCAGGTGCGTGGGAGGGGCCGTGCCCACTGTGCAGCCGCCCCCACTCTCCGCCTCCCGCCCCAGAGACCTCTAAGCCCTGGTCTCTCTGTGCATTTCTGTTCTGGGCATTTCACACATAGGGGACCCTACAACACGGGGCCCTCGGCGGCCGGCTCGCCCACCTTGCAGCAGCCTCGGAGGGACGCGTAGCATTCCGCTGTACGGATGGGCTGCCTCGTGTCTGCCCGGTCACCGTCTGCGGACTCTTGGCTGGGTCTCCTGGGCCTCTGTGAATAAGGCTGCTGGAGACACTCACGTACACGTTTGCCTGTGGGCACGTGTTTCCTTCTGTTGTGTGGACACACGGGAAGAGAGTTTCTGGGTCACGTGGGAACTTTACGGCTAACTTTTTGGCGGTCCACTGAACTGTTTTCCCTGTTGTGGTTCTTGACCGACGGAGGGTGGGTCATGGAGGAGGGTGGGACCTGCGTGAGCCACGAGGCGCCTGGACGGGGGACCTACGGCTGCCCAGCCCGGGTGCGATGGCTCGGGGCCGGCCCAGCCCTGGTGAGCAGGGTGTCCCAGCGGCGTCCCTGTTTGGGAACCGAAACAGACTCCTCGAGATCAGAGGCGTGGGCGGGCCTTCCAGGGTGGCTCCGGACCCCCGCCCGCGCTCGCCGGGAGCCGCGCTCTGGGCCTCCTCCTGGGACCGCATGGCGGGGTCGACCTTGCTCTGCGTGATTGTGTCTTTCTCACGGGCTCTCATTTCCACGCCCCCTGGTTGGGAGCCGTGATCCCGGGCGGCACACGGAGAGGGCGCGCCGTGTCCAGTGTGTGAGGAGCCTGAGAAGCCCGTGACGGCGCGGCCTCTCCTCACCCGCGCTCGGCCCGCCGGCCGCAGGGGCCTCCTGAGTGCGGTCCCCTTCCCCGGGTGGGAAGCCTCCTGTGGGTGTTAGCCGACGGGTGCAGGCCTGGCCACCGGCTCGGCCCCCTGAGCGGCCACTCGATTTCTCGATGAGAGGCTGATGGATGGTAACGTGAGCATCAGCTATGGAAACAGTAGATCTCGGTAAATAGAGCTGGAAATTTGCTACCATTTTTAACATTCTCTCCTAACCTTCTCCACTGACATTTGTTAAGGCCTTTCTACCTGCTCGCTCTGTCCCCGCGGCTCAGTGGCGTCCTCCCGTGGCCGCCACGCAGCTGGCCGTGGAGGGGGCAGAGGGGCGTCGTGGAGCAGGCTGGCCGCAGCATTTCATCGGCTTGCTGCCCTGTCAGGAGTTTGGGGGCGGTAGCCAGGCAGGGGCTGCAGAGAGAGCCCTACCTCTGCTCCCGGAAGGGGAGGGGTGGGAGTGAGGGCAGTGCCCCACAGACAGGAGGCTCCGGGCGGCCCTTCCAGGTCGAAGCCCCTGAAGCCGCTGTTGCCTTGCTGAAGACAGGGGGGAGGGGAAGGGGGCCCGCCCTGCCGGCCTGGGATGTGGACCCCTGCTCTGCCTCGGCCCTGTGGCTGGTTGTCTGTGTGTCCTCCCCTTGGGAGGCTGGTTGTCGACCTTGGGGGCTCACGCCTGCTGCCCCCACCCCTGTCACAGGCGCGGAACATTCCAGCATCACTGGTCACACCTGTGAGCTGGGCAAGCCCCTCCTCCAGGGTCTGACACGGGGCTTCAAAAGCTGGTAGCGTTTCCTGAGCAGCAGCCTGTGCGACCTCGATGCACTTGTCTGTGTCTTTTGAGAGAGGAGACAGAGCCAGGGAGGCCACAGAGGCCTTTCTCATCAGGTGGCGGCAGGGGGAGGGTCGGGCCCCACCCTGGACCCGTGTGGGCTTTGGAGCTGGTTTGGGAAGAGGCCCGTGGAAGCTGGGACAGACCGGACCCTGTACCCATGGGACCTCAGAGCCTTACAGCTGGGGCCTCGGAGGGGGCCAGGGCCGAGGGGCAGCGGGCGGGAGCAGGACATCAGCCGTGGCGCTCGTTTAGTTCCAGGTTCCTAGCTACCGCGGCTCAAACACAACGCCTGAGCCAAGGTCCCTCTGAGGACTCCCCCTGAGCGCTCTTCCTTGGCCTTGAACCCACAGAGGCTCTCATGAGGGATGCTGGGTGAGGCCGCGGTTAGTGGAAACCTGGAAACCACCTGTACTGCTTAGAAGGTTCTGGACACTTTGCCCCAAGCTGTAGGGCCTGTGGCAGTGTGAGGGTGTGTTGCTGTGAGGGTGTGACCCGGGGCGTGTGGCCTGGACCCGGGGCTCGTGCACAGTTCTGCAGGTGCGGCTGCCTCTGGGGGTTCCGGGGCCCCAGCGGAGGGCGGACGCCCCGCTCTGCATCTGGGTCTGGCCAGGTGGGCGCCCTCCTCAGGCAGGAGATTTGACCCTGCAGTGGGTGTGGCACTCCCCTGTGTCTCAAGCCTGGGGACTCAGGGAAGAGAGTCCTCGAGGTCCACAGCTCCCCCCCCCGCCCCACACCGGTCCTGCTGGCCCGCCCACACCCGGAGCTCTGCACGCGGGTCCTGTTTGGGGCTGAATTGGCATCAGCGGAGCCCTAGGCTGGGTGCTGTCCGGCCCACACCCACACGTGCTCTTGCGGACCCTGCAGCCGGGCCCACTGTGGCAGTGCCCTGCAGAGTGGCCAGGGTTTTCATGAGCCCCTGGTCTGTCCCCTGCTGGGCTTTCCACTACATCCCACCGAGAAGTCCCGGTCAGGTTTGTGGCTCAGGACGCCACCCCGGGGTGGAGCTGTTTGACCGCACACTGGCCTCCTGCGCCACTGTGCCGGAGCTGGGCCTGGCCTGCGTCCCCGCAGTGCCACCTCTGTTTCTGTGCCTGGTGTGCTGCCATCGCCACGTTCCCGGGGCTCCTGTGACAGCGGCGACCTCGCTCCGCTGTGGACATGGCGGGACATCAGTCAGTCAAGATGAACAGCTTTGCTGTTTGGCTCTGGACCCGCCCATTCCAGCAGAGCTGGGGGTGGCCGGGGGCCTCCGCGACCGGTGCTCCTGCGGTGCTCTGGGTGCTAAGAGTCTCCTCCTCTCAATGCCTGCCTTTTAACAGCCAGCCCGGTAATGGAGGAGGAGGCTCGGTTCGTGGGTGTTTCATCACACAGTTAATGCAAGTGTCTGCGATGTGCCGATGACACTAAGTACGGAGCCCCAGTGCTTTTCCCGTGGGGAAGTGACGTGGCTGTGCTCACCCTGACCCATCGTTCTCAGAGGTCTTTTGAAGGTTCTTGATGTCATGGAGGGTCGGGCTGTGTGTCTACACGGAGGGTCGGGCCGTGCGCCCACGCGGAGGGTCGGGGCTGAGCATTAAAAATGCTTTTTGGAGGGGCGCCTGGGGGGCTCAGTCACTTAAGCCTCCACCTTCAGCTCGGGTCATGATCTCACAGATTGTGGTTCGAGCCCCATGCCGGGCTCTGTGCTGGCAGCTCAGAGCCTGGAGCTGCTTCCTGTTCTGTGTCTCCCACTCTCTCTGCTCCCGGCCCCAGTTGTGTCCATGTCCTGGTTACAGTATCTTTTTGCGGTTTTGTCAGATGTTACCATCGAGGGAAGTGGGGGAGCCTACCAGATCCCTCTCTGCTGTTCCTTATGAATCACAGTTATGTCAAAATTAAAAGTTTAATTGAAACAATGTTTTTTATTCATTCATGTATTTATCTTTTTCTAACTTAAGTCCAAGTTAGTTAACATACAGTGTAGTAACGACTTCAGGAATAGAACCCAGTGCTCCTCCCAGCCAGGGTCCCCCTTGACGCCTGTCACCCAGTTGGCCCATGCCCTGCCGGTAGCCGTAGTTTGTTCTCTGGATTTAAGAGTCTCTTATGGTGTGTGATTGAAACAAGCCTCTAGGCAGCTCTCTTGCGGCGTAGCGACGCCCGGTAAGTGCGCATGTTTACCGTGGACAGTCTGAGAAGTCCTGACGCGTGGGCACCTCGTGAGGCGGCGCCTGCTCAAGCCTGAACAGAACGCCATCCCCAAACGTTTCCTCGGCCCTCCCCCGTGCTCCCCCCTCCTTGTTCCCTCCCGGCCTCCCCCTGCCCCCATCCCCACGCTAATGCTGTCTGCTTTCTGTCATTACAGATCAGTTTAAACTTCCTACAAAAAGAGGAAGGGCACATAACCAAGGATGGCTGTGAGGACCCTAATCCTGCCCTGGGGAAGGCCAAACGCCCAGATTGCTGAGTCTCGCAAAGCACAACAATGGGAGCTTCTAGAAAGTCCTGTCAGCAGCCAGATGATGCTTTAGGAGGGTGCCGTGCACTGAGTTGTGCCCCCCAATTCCTAAGTTGGGTCCTCACCCCAGTGTGGCTGCATATGGAGGTGCGACCTCTAGGCAGGGACTCAGTTATGAGGCCGTCAGGGTGGGGTCCTGTTACCACAGGACTCGTGTCCTCAAGAGAAGACCTGTCAGGAGGTCCTGTGCTCTCTGCCATGTGCGGGTACAGGGAGAGGCGGCCATGGGGAAGCCAGGAAGCAGGTCTCACCGGGAACCGAGCATGTGGGCACCTTGACCTGGGGCTTCCGGCTCCAGACCCGTGGGAAAGAAATGCCGTGGTGCCCGGTCTGTGGTGTTCCGGTCCGGCAGCCTGAGCCCCCCCGAGGCGGAGGGTGGTGTGGACGTGTGGTCGTTGGGTGTTTCGGCCACCCTTCGTGGAGGGCAGGGAGGAGCTGAGGGCAGGCGGCCCCTCCAGGCTGTCAGGCAGCCGGCTGCGAAAGCGAGGGGGCTTCTGCCCAGGCTTGTGCCGGGCGCCGCAGGACAGGGAGAGCTCTGTGCCCACACGCCGAATCTTAGAGTTTACGGAGAGGTTGTAAGTGGCTCAGGCCCTGTGCCGTCCCGGTGTCTCAGCACATCACTGTCAAGGCCGTGTGCTGGGGGCGGCCTCGGAGACGGGAGGGAAGCAGAGAGCATATTCCAAGGACGGGCTGGGGGGAGGGGTGCGGAGCCTCTGAGTGCCTGGGTCCAGGTCCCAGGTCCACCAGAGGTCACATCCTGACCTCCTGATGATTCCCTCCGTCAGCTGGATCTTCGAAGTCCCCAACTCTGGGTCGCTGGACCTCCATCTCCACGTGGTGCCTGCCTTTCAGCAGACTGCGCTAGGTTCTGGGTGGTGTGAGGGCATGTGAGGGCACAGCAGAGCCCACGAGAGCGGCGGGCCCTGCCCAGGAGTCCCAGGGAATGCTGGCTCCATTCTCTTGGTCTTAGCAAGTCACAGGCCTGCCAGAGGGAAGGGGGCCTGGGCACAGGTGGGAGATGCTGCAGGTGCGTAATTGTAGGCAGCTACCTCCCCACCCTGGGCACTGGACCTCCCCTCCCCCTTGTATATTGAATCTACCCTCCCCACTGTGCACTATATCTCCCCTCCCATTCCCTGTGCACAGGATCTCACCTTCCTTGTACACTGGATCTCCCCTACCCCTTGTGCACTGGAGCTCCCTCCCCGCCATGTACTGGATCACCCCTCCCATTCCCTGTGCACTGGGTCTCCCCCTGCCCCATGCTTTGGACCTGACCCCCTTTGCCTAGTCATAACTCCTGTACTGGCCTCTCCATCTTCTAGATCATTCCGCTGGAGGTAAACATGCTGTGAACTCCCCTGTGCCTAAAACAGCAGCCAGCTCACCAGCCGTCTTGACCTGAGGTCCCACCCATCTCCCTTCCACAGACGTCCTGAAGGAGCTGTCTCTGTTCACTTCGTGGTTCCCCTCCCACCACCTCTCCACCCCCTGCCTCCCCAGCAGCCCACCCGGACCACACGGGACCACACCGGGGCCACATCCTGGAGCTGGTTGCTGTCCTCGTCTGTATGACCACTTCCTTCCATAGTGTCCATGGCACCACATCCTGGCTTCCGTCCTGTCTCCTGGGGTCCTTGCCCAGCTCCTTTACCTCCTTCCACATAGGGGCGCATCCCTGCACCCACCGGCTCCCCAGCCCTGACCTCTGCCCAGGGCACTGACCTCCCTGACACCGCTGCTCGCTCGGCCCCTCTGCCCACCGCTCGGTGAGCCTGTTTCTCACCTCCCGGCCTTCCCGTCTCCATTCATGTGCCTGCTCGGGCCACACCTGGAAATCACCTCTGCCATCAGTGCGTTCCCAGGACACAGCCTCGGTCATGGCAGCGCTATCCCCCTTGGCCCAGGGTGGGAGCAGCCAGTGTCCACTTGCGGCCGTGGGTAGACCCATTGTGCCCATCCAGACAACGAGATGTGATTCAGCCTTAAGAAGGAAGGGCATTCTGACACCTGCTATGACACGGTCAGCCTTGGGGACACTGTGCTCGTGAAAGGAACCAGTGACAGAGAAACAAGTCCCTGCATGATGCCACTTAAATGAGGTGCTCAGAGTAGCCCAAATCGTAGAGACGGATGGTGGGCACGAGGGGCGGGAGTAGGGGTAAGTGTTCCGTGGGCACAGAGGTCCAGGTTCACAGGAAGGAGTTCCAGGACGGACGATGGAGGAGGCACAGCGGCGTGAACGCACCAAATACCGCTGACTGTGCCCTTGGGGCTGATGGTCAAGGTGCTGGAGCTTATGTGACATGCAGGTTAGTACGACTTACAGGAATGAGAAGAAAGTGTTCCTGACGCCTCCCTCATTCCCGGCCGCCTCCATCCCTCTCTGTCTCTGGGTTATTGCCAGGGTCCCTGACCCGTCTCCCCGCTGTACCCTTGCCCTCACCCCACTCTGGGCCGTTCTCAACACAGCAGCGGGAACCAGGCTTCAAATACACAACTCCATGTTGCCCCTCTGCCCGGAAGCCCCCGTGACCCCCATCTGAGGGCAAAGCCTGAGGCCTCCCAGGGCCAGGAGCCCCGCTGACCTCCGTCCCACTCCCCCCACAGGGCTTCTGGCTGCTTCTCAGATGCACCTCGGGACCAGGCAACAGGTGGCTCTTGCCTCAGCTTTTCCTTTAAGCACCACCTTAGGGGACATCTGTTTTCAATCTGGTCCCGTGGTTCTCAAACCGCTGGCCCTTTAGGGGGCACATGGCAATCCCTGAGGACTTTTTTGGCTTTCACAGCTTGGACAGAAAATGTCCTGACATCTCGTGGGTAGCGGCCAGCGTGCTGTCGCCACCCCGCAGGACCACAGGGCAGCCCCTTTAAGGAGGAATTACGGCCTCAAACGCCAGCACTACTGGGGTGAGAAGCCCTGCTGTGTCCTCCCTGTGTCTCCCGTCCTCCCCCACGTCCTGCTGCCCGGTCCCTGGTCCCTGGTGACTGTCCCCGGGCAGCAGGGTGCTCAGAGGCCGTCCTTGAGTTGGGTTTGGCCATCTCTTCTGGCCCTGTGTTCTTGGTGACCGTGGCTGCAGACGCACTGGGGTAGGAAGTAATTTCTGGAAACCCCCTCGATTCCTGCCCTCCCCCCCCTCCCCCGAGTGACACGGAGGCATTCTCGATTCCAGCGCAGGGCGATGGGACAGGAGCCTCGGGAGCCCTGGGGCAGTGGGCAGCGGACCCGTGCGTGAGTGCCCCGGGCCGTGCACCCTCGCTCTTTCCCCCGCCGAGGGGCTGAGCGCTGGGAGGAGGCTGTTCGGATCCCCCAGGAGGCCCGTGGGGCGGCTCCAGAGCGTGCTAACCCTGGATGGAGGCGATGGAGGAGGGCCCGGGGGTCAGGCGGCTAACACGGGCTTCCCTGTGCACTGTCACCTGCCCTTGGCAAGAGCACAGTGATTGGTTCAGTAGTTTTCACGAGACGTCGGGTGCTGCGTGTGAATTCCTCTCTCACTAGTCCTTCACATCCGGACGGACGAAAACCCTGTGCTTCCTGGGTCCCTCCTGGCTGGGGGTGTGCCCGCCGTGCACTCGGGAAGCAGGGTGTCAGGCACCTGCAGGCGGGCGCCTTTGCCGGCACCGGCTACAACAAAGCAGGACTTTCAGGCTGGTTGGGGGGCGCTGAGTCACTGCGCTGGGCACAGTGCCCCCGGGGCGTGGGCACAGGGCTTCACGTGGAGTCCGCCGCACCCCGCCTCCTGCCGCCCCGGTCTTGGCCAGAGCGTCTGTAGCCGAGTGAGGTTGGCTTCGCGGTGGGAGGGCCAGAGAGGTCAGGAAGGCTGGTCTTACTCTGGGCGTGGGAGAGGTTTCCTGGTCTTCCGCTGGCCGGGTGTCTGCACGGCACCCACTCTGTGCGGCCATGGCTCCTGCTGGCAGAGCTAGGTCACCAGACCTGAAGCAGTGCAGTCAGTGTGGCCACGTCTGTGGCCTAGCACATGACTGTCCCCGGGACCCCCAGGCCCCTCTGTCCCGGGACTGTGAACCGGAAAGCTTCCCTGTGTTAGAAAGACTGTGTCCGGGTGGCCAGGACTCCGGTGCCCAGAGCCGGAGCCATTGTAACCCGTGCATGGTCGGTCGTGGTGCTCGGCATGCGGTCAGCGCCCTGTGAAGGGAAGCCCAGCAGCCAGAGGGCTGCCATGTGACTCGAGTCACAAGCCGCCACCATCCCCCGTTTAACTGGTAACAAGAAGGTGTCGTCTGCTCTGGGTCCAGGAGGAGGACTGCTGGGGTGCGGTGCGCTGCGACCGCATGTGCCAGAGCTCGTGAGGACCTTGGGGCACGGGGCGAAGAGCCGTGAAGGCCGCAGGTGGGGGCTGAGGTCGCTAGTAAGCTGACTTTGAAGTAGCACGATGGTTCCACAAGGTGGCCACAGGGCCCTTCTTGGGGGAGACAGGGCCGCAAGAGGGTCAGAGAGCTACTGTCCTTTGGACCCAGCCAAAGGGACAGCCCTGCTGACCCCTTGACTTTAGCCAGTGTGACTCATGCTGGAATCTGTCTTCTAGAACTGCAAAGTCGGGACCTTCGTTGTTTGAAGCCACTGAGTTTGTGGTGATTTGTTGCAGCAGCCATGGGAACGCAATGCCTGCCTCCTGGGGACGTGCCCACGCGGCCAGGGGACACGTGAGGGCGTTTGTGAAGGTCTGCCTACACAGCAAAGCCCTGGAAGAATCGGGTGCCCCTTGTGGAGTGTGGCTGGATCCCCCAGGGGGAGGAGGGGGACTCTACACAAGGGCAGGTGCCGGATATCAACTCGGTGAAGGGCAGAGCTCACAGATGTGACAAATCAGGAGCCAATCTCAAAATATTGCATATGCATGATGTCCTTTTTATAGAGTTAAAAGCAACCAAAAATACATTTACGACCACATATGGCAACCAAGCTGCATTAAAGGGGCCGTATGAATTAGGGTCCAGGGTGCAGGTGGCTTTGTGAGGAGGGGCCGTGGGGAGTGGATGTGGGCCGTGGGGAGTGGCTGGGGGTCACAGGGAATGGACGGGGGCCGTGGGGCGTGGACGGGGGTCACAGGGAGTGGACGGGGGCCGTGCAGCGTGGACGGGGGTCACAGGGAGTGGACGGGGGCTGCGCGGAGTGGATGGGGGTCACAGGGAGTGGACGGGGGCCGTGCGGCGTGGATGTGGGTTATTTATGGCAGGCCTCTCCCTTCGTGTCAGATCATGTCAGATGGTGGGCTCATGAGTGCTCATAGCACCATTTAAAATAACTACTGAAAAAAAAATCAGTAGAATAAAATAACTACTGAGGATTTGACTTGTTCACCCAGGAGATGGCCGTCTGCCGGGCCTGCCTCCCCCAGAGAGTCCTCAGTCCAGGAGTTAAATTAGTGTTGTCAGTAGCGTTGTGTGTGACACAGGCCACTTCACACACAGTCGGATTGTTCTGTAATTAGCCAGGGGAAGGCAGGAGCTGCAGGGGCAGGGGGAGGGAGGGGGTCTGTGCGGTGGGGCGGGCAGGTCCGGCTGCCTTCTGACAGCCTGCATTCGGTGGCTCAGCCTGTGCGAACCGAGATCGTGAGAACGTGAGATCGATCTCGTGCTTAATGAGATGTCCTGGCGGGGGTGGGGGTGGGGGTGAGGAGTCTGCTTCTTTCCAAGATGGGAGCCAAAGACCCCGTGTGTCTTGCTTGGATCTGGAAACGGATAGCAGCCTTCTCTTTTCTTGGAGCTCCAGACCGATCCGATTTGGACAAGTTTATCTGCATTTCTGCAAATTCCTTATAGCCGAGGTGTGTGGTGCCCGATTCCGGCTGGGCTCCCGCAGGCAGAGCTGAGCTTCTGACGTGGTGTCAGCCGAGACCCTGGGTCTGGGAGGGGGTGGGGGCAGGGGGTGGGCAGGGAATTCAGAGAACATGTTTCCCTTGAGAATGTTTCCCTTGAGTCATGTGAAGAATTACGGGGAGGGGAGAAGGTGCAAGGATGTGAGTCGTGAAGTTTATTTGTCTCAGACAAGCGCGTGAGGCGAGGGTCAGTGAGGTGAGTGCGATGTCCTTGTTGAGGCCCCGCCGCTGTAAGGGGTGAATTTGTTCCTGATTTGCTGGTAAACACTCGTTTATCCTCTTTCCTAAGCTGACAGAGGGAAGCCTCAAGGAAAGAAAATAAAGTGGCGTCAATGTGCTTTCCTTGAGAGTCCCGCTTGGTTTGGAATTTCTGGTCCATGTTTCATGCTTATTTTGTTTCTACTGTGGAATTTACTTAGGCGTCGGATTCGGTCTGGCCAGAAGGAGCTTCCTCGGCGCTGCTTCCTTAGGGGTGACGGTCAAGTTCCTCGCAGTGCGTTTGAGTGTGTGCAGCCAGCTGGCGGTCCGGGGCTGGTCCTTGGGATGCCTTAGCCCCCGGGACCTGCTGTTGCCCCCAGAGGATTGTTATTAGCAGTTTCGGATTAAGGCGTGAGGCAGGTAATGCGCAGTTAGCCACGTGAAAGCCAACAGTTCCGCAGCACTCGGCGCGTTCACACCGCTGCACGTCCATACCGCCTCTCTGGGCCCGCAGCGCTTGCATCACCCGAGAAGGAGGCCCCTGCGTGGGAAGCGGCCCCTCCTGTGCTCCCCTGGCCCCGGCGCCTGGCCACCAGCCACCCATCTGTGAGGAGCAGCACTTCAAGTGCACAAGGAGCCACCTAGACGATTAAATTTGGCTTTATGATGACTCATCGCTCCCAGCATATTTATGAGGGATGAAGGTGAACAGCCCAGTGGGGGTGGCATGTGGGGCCGGCCCTGACCCTGCAGCGCCACACCTTGGCTGTGTGACCTTGACCAGAGGCCTGGCCTCTCAGTGCCTCAGGTTTCTGCCTGCCACATGAGGCTGGTAATAGCACCCCACACAGGGCCGTGGCGGGGACGAGAGAGTGCTCGTGGAGCAGGTGGAGCCCGGCCCTCCGCAGATGCCCAGCAAGTTCAGCAGGGGCATGAGGGTGAGCTGCGGGGACCGTTGCGCCTGCTGTAACCATGTGGGGACCAGTGAGCTACAAGACAGTGCAGTGGTCTGAGCTCACCGGAGCGCTGAGGTCACAGGGGTGGCAGCCTGCGGTCCCATGTTCCAGTCCCCGGGCCCCGTGAAGACGACGGGTTTCCGTCCCTCGCCGCCGGTGGGCCTGCCTGAGTCATGGCGGCCCCTGAAGCAGGCGCTCTCTCTGGCTGGGGGCAGCACAGGGCGTCGGAGATGCGAAGCACAGGGGATTCCACGTGCCGTCACCACTCCGGCGGGAGGGCCATGTGCCAGGGCGCCTGTGGGGACGTAGGACTGGCCAGGCTCTCAGGACCTCCAGGCAGAGACCCAGCCGGGCCGTCACCTGGAGCCCAGCCCCTGAGCCTCCGAGGGGGGCATCCCCCTGCCAGTGGGGCAGACATCTGGCCAAGGAGCGGAGAGCTGCCCAGTGGGTTTTCCACCTGAGCTACTGACAGGCTGGCAGTGGTGTGTGTCCCATGGCCCTGAGGCTTACTATGCGGGGCACCAGGTGGACTGAACTCGTGAGGGGACCAGCCCTCTGGGGAGAGGAGAGGCAGGACTCCGGCACTATGTCCCCCTTGGCGGGACATGGCGGAGCAGGTGTTTAATGGGGACAGTTTGGGAGAATGAGAAAGTTCTGGAGTGGAGGCTGGAGGCTGGGGACGATTACCCGACAGTGGGAATGTGCCCAATGCCGCAGAGCCGTGCACGGAAGAATGGTGAACGGCGAGTTTTTGTACTATATGTGTCCACCACAATAAAGAAATGATAATTGACCTCCTAAGACAGAATTGATCTAAGTCCCATGGTGTGTCTTGGGGACAGTAACCTATGTAGGAGTGGACATGACAGCAAGGCCCACAGTGGAGTGTCCATGGCGTGAGGGTCACCGCGCAGATGTGTGACATGCAGGAGGGTCTCACACCGAGCAGATGCGTCTGACATGCGTGGGCGTGGGCTGCAGAGCCCAGGCGTGTTGAAACCCCAGAGCAGCCAGGAAGACGTGGAAATAGCTAGTGAGCTGTCACGGGGGCTGAAATGGGAACGGCAGACGTGCTCTCAGTGCTGGAGGAGGCGGGAGGGAGGAAGGACGGGGCTCTGGGGCCAGTCCCGTGGGGCCTTACTGAGGAGGGTGCTCCGTTCAGCAAGGCAGGTGGCCATGGCTGGTCACAGCACCTCCCGCAGCACCCACTCAGGGCCCTGCTCTGCTCCTGCCCCCAGGGGTAGGGAGGACCCATCTCGGGCGGCCTGCATCACAGGGTGGCCACTCCATCGGCACTGGGATGCTGGGACACAGTGTCCACTTCAGGGACCGTGGAAATGACTCGGTGGCTCCCTGCCCTCACCTGCCAGGCTCCAGGAGGGCAGAGCACCTTCAGCAGGTGGAGACAGAGCCTGTCCTCATCGTCGGTACCCTGTGCCGGGCAGCCTTTCTCTGGGCGCTGGTTGGTCCCCAGGCAGGAGCATGGGGTCTCTCTTGCCATGTAGACCTGTGGGGGGGGCGCGGCAGATGGCATTGGCCCCATGAGGCCCTCCTATGGGCCGAGGGGTGAGCAGGGCAGAGGGGCGGGTCTGAGAAGAGACACCTCCCGGGTGGAGGAGGGTCCCTATTGGCCGAGAGCTGGTCTGGGCTGAGGTTTCTCAAGTCCACTGGAGCCTCCAACAGGCCTCACGGCCACAGCTGCACTCTCTCAGGCCCCACGTCTCTGTCCTCAGGAATCCGGTCGCCTCTGCGTGGCCCGAAGAGGGGGGCTAGCCGGGCCTGGACACCTGACACAGGCCAGGCGCTATGGCTTCGGCTCAGTGCCCCGGACTGCCCAGTCTCTGTCTGGGCTTCTGGAAATTTCTCTGAGGACAGGGTGGCTAGTCCCCCCGTGTCCTCTCAGGGGCCCACGGCCTTCCCTGCCCCCCAGAGGGAGGCCTCTGCCTTTTTCCTGGGGCGGCCCTCCCCTGTGAAGCGTCACCGCTGAGGAACCTGTGTCCCTGGTGCCGCGTGGACACGTGTTCCTTGGGGGTGGGGGACGTGATAGGCCTTATTTTCTTAGAAAGAGTTAAAATATAGTTTTTCTGATTGTCGTAGAAATCTCTAAAAAGCAACAGATGCTCCTAAAACAAGCTCCCACCCGAGGGAGCCGGAGCCGGAGCGGGAAAGGGGACGCGGGGTCGGCATCTGCTTCCTCCCGCTCTCTCGGCTTGCCCGCGAGTGTGCATCCCACGTGTGCTTCGTACAAGCCTCGTGTTCCCTGATCCCCTCAGTTCCCGGAAAACCGAGCCCCCTGCGTCTCCTCGCCGCCTCCCTCGCCCCCCCGACGGGCTGAGGTGCGGCCGACAGGGGCCCCGGGGTGGCCTCTGTGCGCGTGCTGGGGTCCCGGTGGTCTCCCCGTCTGGATCCAGGTGTCGGCGCAGCCGGCCGCTCCCGGAGCCCCGGAGGGAGGATCTGCCGGGCGGGGTCCTGAGCCTCTGGCAGCGGCGGCGAGCCTGGGCTGGCGGCCACGTCCCCCAGGGTCCACCTATACTGCCATGTGGCCTCCGTCTCTTCTCTTTAAGTTTTTAAAAAATGTGTTTATAAGCCGGCCAATGAATCTGCTTAGCTGAATGTGTTTCTGCAGAAATGTAAAACATGCTGGCAATAGTAATGTCATGTTACGAGCCTTAAAGACATTGTGAGGTCCCTGAAAATGGCTACAAGAGAAAAAAAATATGTTTACTTTGAGGGAGAGAGAGAGAGAGAGAGAGAGAGAGAGAGAGAATGTGCAGGAGAGGGGCAGAGAGAGGCGGAGAGAGTCCCAGGCCGCTGGGAACTCTCAGCACGCCGCCCGACACGGGGCTCAGACGAGAGCTGTGAGATGATGACCTGAGCAGAAATCAAGAGTCGGACACTTAACCGACTGAGTCCCCCAGGCATCTGTCTTTCTGCCTCTTAAGGGGCACCTGTCATTAGATTTGGGGCCTGCCCAGATCACCGGGGATCTCATTACTGTCACATCTGCAGAGACCCCTTTGCCACGTAAGGTCGTGTTGGCAGGTTCCAGGTGGGCCTGCCCTCTGGGGGCCACTGTCCAGCCCACCGCAGCCACCGTCGTGTGTGGGAGGGGAGAGGGTCTGCGGGGTGCGGTGGGTGTGGATTGGAGCCTGGAGGTGCTGGGCGCCCAGCAGGAGGCCCTGTCAGTCGGGGGGAGAGTGCACCTGGGTGTCCTTGCTGATCCTGGGCCAGAGTGTCGCCTCGGTGACTGTCAGGTTGGTGCTTGCAGTGCCCCCTCCCACTTTAGGGCTTTGTCACCTGTGGTTCGAGCTGCTGGAGCACCCCCAGCCCCCGCCGCAGGACAGACGGCCCCCCCCCCTGCAGGACAGATGCCCCCCCCGCCCCCGCCCTGCAGAACAGACGTATCCTAGGTGGGCAGTGGGCTCCCAGCTGTACTCACACACTGAGAAACAGAGAAATCCAGACGTGGAAACCGTGTCCGTCACGCGGCTGCCCGTGCCCGGTGTCCCCAGGGCGCACGAAGCCTTTGGCAGCTGCTTCCAGTCTTTCGGAAGGCACCTGGTTCTTCTCCCTGCCCCGTGAGGGTCGCAGGAAGCAGCCTGCAGTTTCTTTGGGGTCACAAGAGGCCGTGGAGCTCTAGTGGCTGAGGCCCCCTATGTGAGTGGACATCAAGGGCCTGGAAAAGATCAGGCAGTGTGCCTGAGGGGCTTTGGGGACAGGGGGGACCTCAGACAGGCTGGCCTCTCATTGCACGGAGGCTGGCCCTCCCTCACCCAGCCAGGCAGATGTGAGACACAGGTGGGCGCTGGGTGCTCCAGACCCATGGAGGCCACGCCTCTGGCTGGAGTGTGGACAGCCCTGGCCTGGTTGGCCCGTCTGGCTGTGGGTGTGAGTGGAGGCTGGCTCTGGGCACTGGGACCGTGGGAGGCTGGGGTAGATCGGGGGGAGGAGCCATGGTCTGAGGGAGGGGACAGGGCCGGTGTAAGAGCACCCAGGTCCCCAAAGGAGGGAGTCACTGGCCTGCGGGGTCTTCACGCCCAGCAGGAGACTGTAGCACAGGTACCGGAAACGGGGGTGGGGCATTGAGTGCGCGCCCCCCCCCAAACCTGGCAGGACCTCTCCTTTGCCCTCTGTACATAGTTTCACATGATAGGTCGCTTCCCTGTTTTGAGTGAAAGCATCCAGCTCCCTGTTCTCCGCTTCCCACCAGGTGTGTGTGTGTGTGTGTGTGTGTGTGTGTGTGTGTGTGTGTGTGTGTGTGTGTGTGTGTGTGTGTGTGTGTGTGTGTGTGTGTGTGTGTGTGGTCAGGGTGGTCTGGTCCCTGTCCTCGAGGGCTGCTCTCGATGGGACCCCTGGGCCTGGAGCTCTGAGACCTTCGGATAAACGCAGTCCCGCCTCGTTGCGTATTTCCCGGAGCGTGTTTCTCTGAATAAACTCCAGGCGTCCCCTGAGCAGGAAGGAGGCCGCTGGGTAGGTCTGAGGGCTCGGGGCTAAGGCCCTGCCGCCGGCCCAGCTCTCCAAGGAGCGCGAGGGCCGCCTCGCTGGCATGTGAGTGAGTCC
Organism: Suricata suricatta; assembly: GCF_006229205.1. NCBI lineage: Eukaryota > Metazoa > Chordata > Mammalia > Carnivora > Herpestidae > Suricata > Suricata suricatta. Next base: position 192,810,010 of record NC_043700.1, read on the forward strand.
CCGAGTCATTGTGCTCCTGTGGGCGTTAGGAGGGACCTTCAGGGGCACATTTTAAAAGCTTCTAATTTGCCTCTCCTGATTGGATCCATGTTTAATATGGTCATAATTGCCAGTTTTTATGTCTTGATGTCTAAAATTTACACTCAGGCTTTGAAGAGAATTTGTGGGAGGGGCCTGTGCGGTAAAGCAGGCGGGGCTTGCCGGGGGCTCACACGTCCTGTCTCAGCCTTGCCCCTGGGACGAGGCCTTGCAGGGGACAGCTCAGACCCAGGGAGCCTGCTGTGCCCACCTGACAGTGGCCGAGGGGTGTCCTTCCTCCTCCGGAGTCTCTGGGAAGCCAGAGCCCCCAGCGTCCTGTCCTGAGGAGTCCTGGGGCCGGGTGATGTGGCAGCCCTGTCAGCGGGGCCTCGGGGCCAGCCCGCCCAAGCGTGCAGCCTCCGGCCCCAGGACCCTTGCACAGCGGCCAGAACCCAGCGCTGCCTGTGCTCCCTGAGTCTGGGTGCTCCTCTGGAGGTGACCAGCCTACCCTGACCAATGCCCAGATCCTGGCATGCCCCTCCCCCGTGAGCCTGGGGCAGGTCCGGGGGCAGGTCCGGGGCAGGCATTAGGACAGGAAAGCAGATGGGAGAGGTGAGGGGAGACCCAAGGCTGGGGAGGGGGAAAGACAAGGGCCATGGGGGAGGGGTGGGCCGGGGGGGGCAGACTGGGGAGGAGGCCAAAGCAATAGGAAGGCTTTGGGGGGAGAGCCGCCCCAGGGGAAATGGGGGAGTGTCAGTGCATGTATGGGGGGGACTCACAGGTCAGCGTGGGCGAAGGTTCCAGGAGGTGGGGCCAACCTCCTCCTGCAGGTGGGCAGAGCTTTGCAGTCCCTCCTGTCCACTCCGAAGAGAGCCTTCCAGGTCCCTGCATCCTGTGTAGACGCCCTCCATCAGAGAGCCTTCCCGGGTCCCTGCATCCTGTGTAGATGCCCTCCGTCAGAGAGCCTTCTGGGTCCCTGCATCCTGTGTACACGTCCTCCATCAGAGAGCCTTCCTGGGTCCCTGCATGCTGTGTAGACACCCTGCATCACAGAGCCTTCCCGGGTCCCTGCATGCTGTGTAGACATCCTCCATCACAGAGCCTTCTGGGTCCCTGCATGCTGTGTAGATATCCTCCATCACAGAGCCTTCTGGGTCCCTGCATGCTGTGTAGATGCCCTCCATCACAGAGCCTTCTGGGTCCCTGCATGCTGTGTAAACGTCCAGCCTTTCCCACTAGTGGACAGCTGTGTCCTCCAGATGCACCAGGAACTGGCTGGTGGCCAGCGAGGACTTGTAAGCTCCCCAGAGACCTGTGGCTTCAGTTTCTATTCAGATAGGACTGGACCCCGGGCAGCTGCTCTGGAGGACAGATCGGGTCCCCCAGGGTCGTTGGAGGACAGCGTGATGGACTGGGAGCACGTGGTGAGGTGGGCATGGCCTCTTGGAGGAGGTTGGAGGGGCAGAAATAGACATGTGGGGTCAGGAACACACGGGGAGCCACTCCCTGCTGGCTCCGGCCAGGGGTGAGAACGCCCCCTACACAGTGTTTATGGGGCGCATCGTACATCTGTTGCAGAGACCCCAAAGCCCCCTTTGCAAGCTTGAGACCCTCCGACAGCCGGGTCCTGACTCCTTCCTGAGGAGCCAGAGGGGGGGCCCTCGTGAGCAAGGAGCTGGGGGCCCTTTGTTTGTGGGGCGATGCGGGGAGCAGTGTGTCCTTAGGGAGGCAGGAGGTCAGAGGCCACGTCCCTGTTGGGAGAGCTCAGCTGCAGCTGGTGGGCACCCCCTCTGTCCCCAGTAACGGAGGGCTGGGTCCTTGCCAGGTCAGGGCCACGGGTGATCCTGGCACTGCGGGGCACCACATTGTTGCCGAACTCGGAGCCTGCAGCCCCTGGGCCTGGCCTGGCCCCTGGGACCTGCCATTTCTGCTGCAGTGGTCGGTGGAGTCAAGGTGAGATCTGGTGCCGTGCCACGTGGTGGGCACGTCAGGGTTTCCTGTCTAGGTTTGCTATGCCGACCCCGAACACTGGGCAGGAGAGCGTCGCAAGTCAGACCTGCCCTGGGGCGCCGGGGGGCTCCGTTGGTGGAGCGTCCGACCTCGGCTCAGGTCATGATCTCACCGTTTGTGAGTCTGAGCCCCACGTCGGGCTCTGCGCTGACAGCTCAGAGCCTGGAGCCTGCTTCCGATTCTGCGTCTCCCTCTCTCTCTGCCCCTGCCCCACTTGTGCTCTGTCTCTCTCTCTTTCAAAAATAAAGAAAGGTAAAAAGAAAAAAAAAGTTTAAAAAACCTCTCGGGCCCATCCTGTCTGTCATCGATGGTCCAGCGTCTCATCTACACATCTCAAATCAACACTTACCTGTTTGGAAGAGAGACGCGATCAGGTCGCCGCCGAGCTCCTGGGAAGGAGACGTGTGACCGTGTGACCATGGGAGGGGCAGCAGGAAGGGAGTGTGCGCAGCCACGCCGACCCCACAGGAGGGAGGCCTCTGAGACTGCGGGCCGGCCAGAAGACCTGGGGCAGGGGAGGGGCAGCCACGGAGACCCGCACGGACGGGATGGCTTCCCCGTGGCTGGGGCCCCCCGGGAATTGTGAGACGGGTGGCGAAGGGGGGAGTATTGGTGAAAGGACAGCAGGTGGTGTGTTGGCTTCAGAAACATGTAAAAGCTGTCACAGCACCTCACGCCCGGGAAGACGGCCCTCCGAGCCGCAGACGTCACAGGCCGTGGCGAGGACGCGGGGAACCGGGAGCCCGGGCACCGCCGGCGGGGACGTGACATGGTGCGGCCGCCGTGCAAACTGGCGGTTCCCCAGAAAGTCCCATAGAGACCCCTCCGGTCCGGGAAGCCCACGTCGGGCCTGGCCGCGACCGCAGGGGAGCCGAGGGCAGGGCGCCCGGTCCCAGCGGCACCGCTCCCGGCAGCTGGGAGGTGCATGGGAGCCCGGGGCCCGTTGCCAACCAGTGGGTGAGAAAACACGGCCACCCAACACGACGGAGCGCTCCTCCCTCCAACACTGCCACCTGCCACCCACGGATGAGCCCGGAGGACCCTGTGCTCAGGGAAATAAGTCACGGGGGCCACGCACCGGACGACTCCACTCCGGAGGCCCGTGGAGGACTCAGGTCACAGGGACAGAAGGTGGGTGGTGGGGCCAGAGCCTGGGGGCGGGGGAGTCGGGGAGCTGGTGTTCAATGGGTGTTGGGAGTTTCAGACTCACAAGGGGGGCGTCCTGGGGCTGGAGGGTGGGGACGGCTGCACGGCACTGTGAATGTGCCTGATGCCACTGAGCTGGACACAGAAACAGTGACCATGGTGAATTTTATATTTGTGGTGGTTTTTTTAGTGTGTTCACTTATTTTAATGTTTATGTCTTTTAACACGACAAAATGCACAGTGAGCAATGCTGCCACACCCGATCACAGATCCCTCAGAGAAGGAGGGTCTCTGCAGGGAAGGGCGGACGAGGCCTCCGTCAGGGTGGGGTCGGTGGCACACAGACCCAGGGTGAGGGCGCCCAGGCAGGGGTGGCCCCGTGGTGGCCCCCGGGCCGGCCTATGACTTACATTTCCTGAACCACAGGACGACTGGGGGCCACACATGTACCTGCATTCTAGCCACCAGGAGGGAGGAGGGGGAAGGCGGGCTCCTCCCATCCTGTGTCCCACTGGCCAGAGCTGAGTCTCAAGGCCACGTCTAACTGCCAGGGAGGCTGGGAAGTGTGGTTTCAACTCCAGGGACCCTCATGAGCAGATGAAACTGGAGTGCTTTGCTCCGGGAAGAAGGGGAGAATGGGTGTAGGGTCCAGTACAGACCCTTGTAGACACAGGCAGGGATTAGTAAAGGAAACTAGAGACTGGTGAACAAGTGAGGAGCACGTTCAGCCTCACCAACGTCAGAGGAGTAGGAGACAAGACACGGAATATCACCTGTGCCCACGGACCGTCCACCCCTGGCCCTTCCCGCTCGGGCGGGGTGCTGGCCCGCCCTGACCGCGCCCCAGGCTCCTACATGGGCTTCTGGCCGGGGCTGGCGGGGAGGGGGCCAGGGCCTCAGTGCCCCCCGTCCGGGTCTGTCATGTCCCCAGCTTCCCCTCCGAGTCCTCCCCGTGACTGCACCGCCTGCCGCTGTCCCTGCAGCCTGGGCCCCTGCGTACCCTGGTCCTGTCACGAGTGCCACCTCCGCGCAGTGTCGCAGCCCCTGCGTCTTAGGTTCTCTTGTGATTTGTTTTCCCTCGGTTGGTGCTTGACACAGCCATGATGTGCGGGGTCGTCCGGGTGTGGGGACGCAGGCCCTGCTCGGCCTGCTCGAGAGCCCTTGGGAACCCTGAATTTGGAACAGGTAAGAGGAGAGACTTGCTTCCACTCTTCTTCTGACTCTGCTGCTGGGGGTGCGCTCTGAGGAAATGCAAGGAGGGACAGGATCGAGGTGGTTTGTGCGGTTTTGTTCCTGGTGGCACAGCACCGGCACGGCCCCGCCTCTGGAAGCTCGTGAGTGGGGAGGGAGGTTGGAACAGCAGTGCTGGTGCTCAGCGACGCCGTCCAGGCACAGCGCGCGTGCGGCCCCGGAGCCGGTGAGACAGCGGCCGACTCCCGACCCCCAGCTGAGGTCATGATCTCACGGTCCCTGCGTTCGAGCCCGTGTTGGGCTCTGTGTGCTGTCAGTGGAGCCTGCTTGGGGTCCTCTCTCTCCCTCTCTCCCTGCCCCTCCCCTGCTTGCTCACACACGTGAGTGCTCTCCCAAAAATAAATAAATAAATGTTAAAGAAAAGAAACAGTGGGAAGTATGGCCCAATTTTTATTAAAAATCCGTAGATAGCATGTACATAGCATGTGCTTAGAACGCCACCGTCGTGTGCCTGGTGGGGCTCATCATGGACAGTTCTAATCTCTGTAGTTTCCTGTGTGTTAAAATTTTTTTTAATGTTAATTTTTTGAGAGAGAGAGAGAGAGTGAGTTCGAGCAAGGGGAGGGGCAGAGAGAGAGGGAGACCCAGAATCGGAAGCAGCTCCAGGCCCCAGGCTGTCAGCACAGAGCCCACGAACCGTGAGATCATGACCCGAGCCGAAGTCAGACGCTCAGCCGACGGAGCCCCCCAGGCGCCCCCATGGTTTCCTGTGTTTTTGAAGATAATTTTACCCAATCCCGTGTCCTATCTGTGAGAATCAGGAACAGTGTTGGCGGGGCCTCAGGCATTTCTCCATCACGCTGGGCAGGACCCGTCAGGGGCTGTCAGAGCTCTGAGGCAGAGCCAAGCTCCCCCGCGACAAAGGCGGGGCCACTCTCCAGAGACACGTGGCTGCGGGCGGCGGTGCTCAGGGCTCACACCCTCCGGAGGGGGGCCTCGCACCCCTGCTTCTCGTCCCAGCCCACCTCCTCGCCGCCAGCTGCCCCCAGAGGCCAGGGTCTGTGTTTGCTGACATCATCTCAGTGCTGCTGTGCGTGGGGGCCTGACGTGTGTCCTCAGGGGACCCCCGCAGCTGTGACGGCGCATCTGTGCGTCCCTCTGGGCCGGGCAGGGTGGCAGCCAGGCCTGGACGACTTTGGCGAGGCTGTGAGGCCGAGTCTGCCAGCGTTCAGGACGCAAAGGACAGACCCCTGAGGGGTCGGCGATTCTGGGACCAGACCCCGCAGCTGCCGCTGGGAGGAGGGCTGCTGCTGGCTCTGGCGCGGAGTAGGTGCATACTGGCAGGTGTCACGCTCTAATTGGCATGGAGTAGGTGCACACTGGCGGGCGCCGCGCCAAACCCTCCAGGTGAGTGAGGGGTCTCTGTCGCCTTTGTGTCTGTTGAGTTAGTTTTTTCCTCTAAAGTTGATTCGGCCATTCATTTGTTCACGAGTCTTGATCTTGCTTGTCTGGCGGCCCTGCGGCCTCTCCGGTGCGGGCCGTTCTGCTGGGCTCCCAGGCCGGGCCACCTGCTGCTCCGGGGTGACCTGGGGCCGCGCCGCCTCTGTCCCTGCCCGCCTCCCGCTCTTGCTGCCAGCGTTTGGTTCTACAAAACCAGCTTCCTCTTCTCTGGTAAAGGGGATTCCTTCCAGAAAGTTCCTTGTGGCAGCTCCTCAGAGTCCGAGGAGAGCAGGGCTCCATGCAGCTGACTTGTTTGCCGGCTTGTCCTCCACCCCCAGCGCCCCTGCGGGCCGGCCCCACGAGGAGCTCTGGGTGCGGATTCCGAGAGGGAAGCCAGGGATGATCTCCCGTGTGCCGGCCTCGCCCTGTCCATCCCCGTGTCCCTGTGTGAAAGGAGGGACCGTCCTTCACCCCTTCCTGCGGGTCCGTGGGCTCCCTCCCGGTGACGGCAGACGCGGAGATCCCGAGAACGGGTGACGAAGCCCCCGGCCCAGGGGTCTCCCCTCCTCTGATGCCAGGGAGACGGAGGGGCGGCCACCTGACTGCAGGACGTACGTGAAGGCTGATCTTGATCCTGAGAACATGCTCGGCTTGTCCCTCGAAGCTGCCCCGGCCACCCCTGCGGACTCCGCGTGAGCGCGGGTGCTCGGGGGTCGCACACGATTAAGGACGAGGAGCCAGCCCGTGTGGCCCTGAGTGAGCTGGTGCGGAGGGGGCGGAGCCGAAGCCGTCCTCAGGGAACTTGGCGGCGGGACGGCTGTTCACCAAGACTGTCCTGTGCCTGTGCCGTGTGGACCGACTGTGTGCCGGCGCTGTTGCGATAACTCAATCTGAAAGAAACTTCTAGCGCTCAGTCTCACAGTCACAGGAAGGGTTTTATTTATTTATTTATTTTAAAAATATTTTAATTGTTTACTCATTTACTTCTGAGAGAGCACAAGCAGGGGAGGGACAGAGAGAGGGAGACACAACCCGAAGCAGGCTCCAGGCTCTGAGCGGTCAGCACAGCGCCCGAGGCGGGGCTGAACCCACAGAACACGAGATCAGGACCTGAGCCAGAGTCAGACGCCCAACCGATTGAGCCCCCCAGGTGTCCCAGGAAAGGTTTTAAAATTCTGTTTATAGGGGCCCCTGGGTGACTCAGTCGGTTGATCTTCTGACATCAACTCAGGTCATGATCTCACAGTCCCTGGGTTTGAGCCCCGTGTCGGGCTCTCTGCTGTCACCTGGGAGCCTGCTTGGGATTCTCTCTCTTTCCCTGTCTCTCTGCTGCTCCTCTGCTTGCAGTCTCGCTCTAAAAAATTAAAATAAACGTTAAAAAGAAATAAAATTCTGTTTATCTATTTATTATTACAGAAGTGTGTGATAGGTGATCCACAGAGACGTTAGGGCATAAAAATATACTCCGTGCAGATAAAATCACGTGACGAAAATGGATGGACACCCAGGAGGCCGAGGAGCCGTGGGCCTGCGTGTCCGCCCGCGAGGAGACGTGACGTGGGCAGTCGGGTCGGGGGCCACGTGGGGGCCACGAGCTGCCGCGTCAGCAGGTGTCATGGGCTGGCGGCCCAGCCCCTGGGGCTGTGTGGACTTTCGCTCAAGAGTGTGTCCGACGGCTTGGGTTTTCTTGGTCGGGTGGGAGGAGAGGCCTGGGGGGGGCGCCTCAGGGCTGAGAATCCTTGTGGGCCCCCCCAATCTGGATAGAGTCTGGGTTTCTGGGGTTTCCTGTTTGTGGTAGGCGAGGCCGCTGGGAGCCGCGGGGTGGCTGGTCCTTGGTCCTCGGAGGCCGTGCCTGGAGCAGTCCCCGCACAGAGGTGCCCCCTGACCAGCGGCACGCGGCAGGACGGGGGGATTTGGGGTGCCTGCCACTCAAGCAGCCCACATCCCACGCCTCTCCTTGTGGGATGGCCCAGCAGCCGGGGGGGGGCGCCCGGGTTGTGGTGACCGTCTGCTCCCCTGGGCACCATCCCAGGAAGCCCCAGAGTCCACCGCTGACCAAGTGCAGACCCGCCCCGTGCAGGGAGAGCCCTCTGCTCAGAGACCCCAGCAGTGGCTCCCGGCTCCCACCCGTGGGGTGTCAGGGTGATGTGGGGGAGGCTGGGCAAACCCTACGGTTAATTGGCTTGGCTTCCGCTTGTCTCTGCTATTTCTTCTGGAAGCATCAGAATCTGTGGCTTGAATGGGAGCTCCGGGGATAGGTGGGTGTCGAGTGTGAGCTCTAGAAGGTGGCTGCTGTGGCCGGCCCCAGGGCACGGGGTCGAATGAGGGCACGGAGCCGGGTGACGAGGCGGCTGTGGGAGCTGGGGTGGGTGCCGCAGGGGTGTGCCCAGGTGCGGGGGTAGAGTGGGGGCACGTGGGTGCCATCCCTGCCGTCTCGGACCTCCCGGGTGATGGCACACACCAGCCTGCAGCCACACAGATCGGGGTGTAGCGTCCGTCTGGGAAAGCGGGGCAACGGGTGTGCGTGGTGCTTCCCGAGGACGCGTACTGGGCTCCCTGTGGGCGAGGGGGGGCGCGCCCTCAGAGCGTCCAGTAAGGGCCTCCCGGGAGTCGGGGAAGAGCATGGAGCAGAGCGAACGAGGGGAAAGCCACACGTGGAGAAACAGCAGCCGGGAATTTCCTCGAGTGGAGGGAAGACGAGGGTCCTCGGTGAAGGCAGACGGGTTCGGAGCAGGATAAACCAGACGGCGTCCCCGGAGACACAAGGCACAGGTGCAGCCCGTGGAGGTGAGAAACCAGAACGAAGAAAAGACGGCGTAGCTGTAAGGAAAGCGGAAGGCCTGGCAGACGTCTCCGGCGGCCCCCGGAGCAGTGACCACAGCCCAGAGCTCCATCCCCAGGGGGACGCCCCCCAGGGGCAGACGGAGCCGTGTCCAGGCCCACCGGGAGCGACCCGGTCAGACTGGTTATCACACGCACGGCGAGGAGAGAAGCGCTCGCAGGGAAGCCGGAGGGAGAGAAGAATCAGCATCGAGCCTGGGAATCGGTAAAATGCCGACAAGTGTCAGTAGGCATCCATCACGTAAGAAATCAAGTGCTGTTCTCCAGAGAAACGACACAGCCTCAGGTGCAAACTTGTATGTAATTGAAACTTCCCGAGTAGTCACATGAAGTATATGGCAGGGGAGACTGGGGGGCTCAGCTAAGCCTCCGACTTCCGCTCAGGTCACCATCTCACGGTTCCAGAGTTTGAGCCCCGCGTCGGGCTCTGTGCTGACAGCTCGGAGCCTGGAACCTGCTTCTGATTCTGTGTGTCCCTCGCTGCATCTGCTCGCATTCTGTCTCTCTCTCTCTCTCAAAAATAAACATTAAAAAATATGCAATAAAAATAAACAAGATTAATTCCAATAATACATTTTACTTAAACGAACAGATCTACGATGCTACTGTCTCAACATGTAATCAGCCTGCAGACTAGGAGGCCTGTACCCTCGCTAACGTCTGTGACGGTGGCCTGTTGCTCACACTGACGGCACGTCTCAACTCCGACTGGCCCCGTTCAGGGGCTCACCAGCCCCGTGTCGTCCTGTGGAGGGCAGGGACCTGGACGGCAGGAGCGGAGGGAGGGGCTCCCGGCTGTCCTCTGCCTGGGCAGCAGGTGATGGTGGCACAGCCCTGTGCCCAAGGGCTCACGCTGTGTAATTTTAGTCACTTTGTTCCGTGGAGGATTTGAAGGTTTGGTGTTGCGGTGCCGCCTGCACCCAGCCTGGGGTCGTGTCTCACCCCCAGGGCAGATCGGTACTCATGGCCACCAAGCCATGGCGTCATGTGGGGTTCAGAGGGTGGGGCACATGCTCTCCAGCTTGGGGGAGAGCCGGGCGGGTCCCCTGGGAGTCCCCAAGGTGACTGGCCCATGTGATTTGGGCCTTCTTAGGATTTACCGCCCTATTTGAGAGAGTTGCTTGACGTGAGTAGGAATGACTTAATTTAACATTTTCCTATAAAACGGGCAGTTGGGATGAGAGAAAGCCCTCGTCCTCAAAGCTTCAGGAGAGCCACGTGGCCTCGTCAGCCTGCCGCAGGGGGACAGGGACGCGGGTCCGGAGCCCTGGGCGAAGTGGGCAGCACCCAGCTCATGCTGCCGCACCTGCACAGCCTCATGCGGGGGCGAGCTGTGAAGGCACTTGGAACTGCATTTCATAGGCCACAGAGAAAGACAGACATTTCCCTGGAGAATTCTGTTCCGGAGGCTCAGAATCCTTCTGGGGGGATTGGGGCCTCTCTGCGCCCACTCCCCGGTCGAGGCCACTGAGTCCGCCGTGTGGGTTTATGTGGATGTGTTCTGAAGTTTAGGTTTGTGCCGTGGATACTTGGAGCACGTTTCCCTCTGAGCACACAGGGATCTGCTGGGAAGCACAGGCCGTGACCCGCATCCTCACAGGCCCTGACACAGGCCCTGACTGGTGTCCTCACAGGCCCTGACCCCAGGCCCTGACCCGCGTCCTCACAGGCCCTGACCCCAGGCCCTGACCCACATCCTCACAGGCCCTGACCCGTGTTCTCACAGGCCCTGACACAGGCCCTGACCCGTGTCCTCACAGGCCCTGACCCCAGGCCCTGACCCGCGTCCTCACAGGCCCTGACCCACATCCTCACAGGCCCTGACCCGTGTTCTCACAGGCCCTGACACAGGCCCTGACCCGCATCCTCACAGGCTCTGACCCCACAGTTAACTGGAGACACACGTTTTTGGAGAGATCTCTGCACAAGCTCTGGTTTTCTGTGTAATTGCACTCAGTGTCCCCATGGCGCTTTCCAGAGTGGAGGGGCTGAACCTACGGACAAGACAGACTCACATAGCGACTGTGCGTGTATCACGATTTTAAAGTAAAAGCGCTGTATTTTGCCACTCGGAATAAGCACTCTTGAAGACCTCTGAGGGGCCCAGGGTGCCGCTGCCAGAGCGCTCTGGGTCCAAGCAGGCACAGCCACACCCGCGGCTCTGCGGGGCCCTGCGGGGACCTGGCGTCCCACCGTCACGTGCCGGAGGGCGCTCCCCGCTCTGCAGGGTTGAGAAGCCCTGCTTGGGGCCAGTGGGCGGACTGAGGGTTCCTTATGCTCCCGGGTTCACGTGGGCAGAAGACCAGGAGGTTTGGGTTTGGGTTCTGGGAGATGTTTACTTTTCTGTTTACAGTTTTCAGAATTTCTGTACTTCTTACGATCAAAAATAATATTTAAAAAATCAGTTTGTATTCGATTTGCTCCATCAAGGCAAGGCCGCTCTCTAAGAAGGGTTCACATAAGCAGGAGTTTCTGGCTCACCTGTGGGCAGTTGGCCAGGCTGCTGGGCGGCCGTCCCCCAGCCTTCTGTCGTTGTGCTGGGTCGTTGAGAAGAGGGAGGCACGGCCCCCAGCGGGAGGGAGCCCTGAGCGCCAGCACCAAGGGGGTCTTCTGTCGCTGTGCTGTGGTTTTGGCCTCCTCTTGCTGCCCATGGACCCAGGGCAGTGCCCTCCAGGTGCCCAGGCTGCTAGGGCTGGCCGGGGGCGGGCTGGGGGTGCTGGGATGGGTCCTGGTCCAGGCTGCTGGGCGGGTCAGCCTTGGGGAGAAGCTTCGGGAGGGCAGGCTTTTGGGACTGTGTGTCGGCCTCGGTCCAGATTGGTACCACCCCTTACCCCTCCGGAGATCAGCCCCAGGTACTTGACTTGCCCAATCAGGGCAGCCCTGAAACATTTGCCGCCAGCCTTTCCGGGGGAGGAGAGGCCGCTGGAGGCCACTGCGGCCTCCTCGTTGGGGTACTTGCAGAGTCCAGGCCGGGCCGGCCTCCCCACGTGTCCTGTGCTGCCCCCTCCCCTCCCGCACCGTGCTTTCAGCCCGAGGGGCTGGAGGCCTCCCATAATCCAGCCATGTTCCGGATGGAGGAGAGAGCCTGGGGGGATGGGGGAACGGAGGGGAGATGGGGGGCGAAGGCCCGGAGGCTGGACCCTGCGGGTGTGAGGCGGTGTGGGTGCTGCAGCCTGGCGAGAGGGGCTGGCCCGGGCATCAGCGGGGCGCTGTGGGCAAGCTCTGCGGGCCCAGAGCGGGCTGGGGTGCGTCAGGTGGAGGGCGGGGGCAGGTCGGGCAGCACGCGGTGGGGGCGGGGGTGCGAGGGAGTCAGCGCCTCCTGAGTCACATGAGGGAACCGCCTCCCGTCAGCTCCTCTCGCAGCCGCCCTCCCCAGCCTGAGGTCTCTGCACCCCAGAGAGTCCCCCCGGGTCACGTGAACGCGTGACAGTAAATGAACCATTCATGACAGTCCTGTCCCTGTAGCCCACGCCCACCGTGGCGGCCTTCTGCACACAGGCCAGGTCACCACAGCACGGTCGCCAGCTCTCCTTCCTCGATGTCCCCCTAGGAGGGGTCTGGGGGCTGGGCGCTGGGGTCCGCTGGGGTCTCACCTCCAGGCCTCAGGGTGGGTTCACTGAGGGCTTCAGCTGGGGTGGGATCCACGGACGCACCCCCAGGAGCATTCTGGGCGAGCGGGGCCCTGGTGCTGACCCGGTGGCTTGTAACAGACTCGGGCTTGCCCTCCTCTGGGCCCGAGCCTGGGGCGTCCCTAGCAGGGGGTGCCAGGACCCCAGGTGCCTCACGGTGCCCTCTGGGCCTCAATGCCCAGCGTTCTCCCTGGGCTCCCAGGTTGGCCCTTTGCACCCCACCACCGACCCCAGGGAGGCCCCGCAGCCCCTCACCTCGGCTTCCCTGAGCTACAATCTTGTCCTCGAGGCTTCCTGGGTTGACAGGAGACCAAGAGGGTGGAGTCACCTCCGTCCCCGGGCAGCCCCTGGTCTGCCTTCCGTCATCAGGTGTGGTCTGTGTAGTGGGCAATCTGCTCAGCCTGGGCACACGGAGGTTCGTGGAGCCCTTTCCTCGTGTTGCCAAGGGAGACCCGTGCGGCCCGCTCCTGATGGAGGACCTGCGGCTCATGCCGGGGTTTTCACTGTTACAGAAACGGCTGCTCTGCACACTCACACTCACATACATGCACACACTGCTCTGCACACTCACACTGCTCTGCACACTCACACTCACAAGGCACACACTGTTCTGCACACACTGCTCTGCACACTCACTGCTCTGCACGCTCATACACAGCTCTGTACACACACACAGGCACACACTGCTCTGTGCACTCACTGCTATGCACACTCACGCACACATTGCTATGCACGCTCACACAACTCTGTACACACAGTTTTGCACATTCACACAGGCACACACTGCTGTGCACACCCACACTCCTCTGCACACAGACTCTCACACACCCTCACACACACTGCTCTCATCCCAAAAGCCTACATTTTTTCCATCTACAAAGCCCCTTTTCCCAAGAAAATCACATTCCTAGCCTCTGCATGGACTTTGAGGGGCGCCCGCTCAGCCCGCTGCAGGCAGTGGGAGGCATTTCTGGGGTGCCAGGGCCGGTGACGGGGGCACCTTTGCCTCACCCTGAGGACTCCCTTTGCAGCAAGTGAGCATGTCCATGTTGCCCAGGCCACACCCGCCTGTGGCTTTGGCTGTGGCAGAGGGACCCGGGTCCCCAGACAGAGGCCTGGTCTGGACCGTGCACTTACGTGGCCGTGGGAGGCAGGTCTGGGCGGACCCGAGCGCGTGACCACCTTAGCTCCTCTGAGGCACATGCAGGAGGAGGTCCCTGTGAGGCAGCACAGCGCAGAGGAGCCTGGCAAAGGGCCAGCAGGCGCAAGGAAGGAGCTCAGCACCCTCACTGGCCAGGGGCGCAGAGGTGGCGCCTCACCACCCCCGGGACGGCGGAATTGAAGCCCGAGTCGCACAGGCGCCGACGGGGACCCCAAACACCATGGCTGTTTGGGCACAAAATGGTGCCGCCCCTTTGGAAAGCCACCTGACGGGGCCTTCAGCAGTTTCATACACAGGGACCCCGGGACTGGGACCAGGACCCCTTCCAGATCCACGCCCAGGAGAAGCGGGAAGCTGACGTCCACACAGACACCCGTGCGTAGCGGCATCTGTCATTCAGCATTGCCCCAAGGTGGGCACGGTCCACGTGTCCACCAGCTGGTGAGGGGCTCCATCGACAAAATGTCCGTCCCCACGGGGACACTGTTCGGCCGTAAAGAGGACTAACGCACTGACACGCGCCACAACGTGGACCGTCCTTGAAAACATACGGAGGGAAAGGGGGCGGACGCAGAGTCCCGGTGCCCCACCTCTCATGTCCTGTGAAGGCTCAGAAAGACACCCTGGCATTGGGCATGCGGTGCGGTGTGGGGACCAGGTGCGCTGGTTGTGGGGGTCTCTCCCACCCTGGCTGTAGGTCCTCACTGCCTCCTGGGCGTTGAGGTTCCCGACGCGGCTCTGTTGGTGAGCATCGGGCGTCATCGTGATGGGCCGTTTGGGGGACGGCGCTGTCCTGTGGGTGCCGCCGGCCACGTTCAGGGAACAACACCATCAGCAGTGATGTCATCTTGGCTTGTTTCTCATCACCTTTGATTGCTTCCACTGCAGGTGCTTTTACTGACAGTGACTGATCCGTAGGTTGGGACTCTACCCGGTGTCTGCTGTGCCCTGGGCACTTGCCAGGTACTCTGAGTGCATTAAGCCCATTTTGCAAATGATAAACTGAGATGTGGGTGAATGCCGTGCCTGGGGTCACCGTCCAGTAAGTGACGGAGCGGGTGAGAAGCTGCAGCGCACCTGGGCCTAAGCCCAGCACGTGTCCTCACAGATTCTGAAGCTGGTCCGTCCCGCCGTCCAGGCCGCACACTCTCGCCCGTGCTGTGGGGCCCCTTGGCGCTCGGGACACAGTGTCAGAGCGGCTGCCTCAGTTGCCTGCCGCAGACATAAAATTCTCACTCAGGTGAACTGAGCGTCATCGGTCTCTTCTGGGCAAGCATCTGGCTGTGTCGCCACCGAGGGCCGTGCCCTGGAGGTGGGCAGCTCACAGCGGCCGGGCTGGCCCCCACGCAGGGGACACGGGCCACCTGTGGCTCCAGGTCGCTGACCGTCCGCTGGTGCCTGTCCTGGGCGGGCTGCGCGGTGACTTTCTGGCTGCCGCCCAGGCTGGGCCGACGGATGTGCCCAGGGCGTTCAGAGTTGACATGTGGTGTGTGTTCAGGCTGGCCCCCTGTGGGCATGTGTGCCCGGACCCTGAGTCGCTGAGCCCGGCCCGGGGGCGTGCACCAGCTGTGTGCAGGGACACGTGGTGGCAGCCCGGACGCGGCTGTGCTGCTCTTCCCTCAGGCCCAGCAGGAGCCAGCAGGGAGACCGAGTTACGGAAAAAGGGCATCCTTTCCTCAGGAGGCAGAGGGACGGCTGGGGCTCTGCCTTGGGTACGTGATCCTGGGTGGACCGATCCAGGCCTCACGGCAAGCCCGGGTCCCCCCTGCACTGCTGGGGACCAGCCCTCCCCTCCTGAGGGGTGTCGGGTTATGGCAGTGGGTGACGTCCGCACAGCTCTGGACGCTTTTCTCCCTGGTTGACCTGCACCACGCCCTGGCCACCAGCACCTAAACCACGGGATGGCGATGTGCCACCGGGGCCGGGAGCCCTCAGGGAGGGCAGGTCCCCGAGTCCTGAGAGAGAGCCAGGTGGGAGGGGCAGGCAGCAGGAGCTGCTGGCAGTTGGGGGGGAGGGTGGCACGGCAAAGTCCCTGACACTCCCTCCCGTGACTGTGCTCTCTGCAGCCCCTGGGCAGAGACGGCAGGCGGTTGAGTGGGGTGGGGGGATGGGCACAGGAGTAACCAGCCTCCCGCCACCACCCGTGGGCCGGATGGCAGGGCTGCTGCCTTGTGACAACAGAAGCCTGTGCCTACTTGGGGCACCAGATCTGCTGAAGGGTGGCTGGTGTTTGGGGGCCAGGCAGCCCGGCTGTACTGATGTAGACAGGCCCACTTTGGGGCATGAGTCATGGCTGCCCAAGTACGCCAGCCGTTGGTGGGGACAGAGGGCGGCGCAGGCCCGCAGGAGGGCCTGGGTCAGGGCCTGGAGGCAGCGAGGGGTCCCGGCCTGGGGGTCCGGTGGTCAGTGGGCTTCCTTGCCAGCCCACTGTGGTCTGGGCAGCCTCTCCTGGGCTCAGCAACTACAGATCGGCCGGCTGGGTGGGGGCACCACTGGTGGCGGGGGGAGCAGTCAAATTCAGAGTGCCACGGCTTGAGGCTTTTCTCTGGCTTCTTTGCAATGTTCTTGGATTTCTGCTGTTGCGGTGGGGGATCTGAGGGTTTACTGGAAAGCTGGGCTAAGGCAGGATCAGCCCTCATTCCCGAGCGACCTGGACTCTGGCCAGCGGATGCCTACCTGGGGTCCACTGAGCTCTGGAAGGCTCTCTTCTTCTGAGTGTTGGGATGGTGGGGGGCACATGCAGTGGTCTGTCTTGGGAACGAGCCAGCAAGCATTGGGAGCCCAGCTCCTGTCCTGGGGCGGGGGCTCCCACACGCCACCTGGGCTGTGCTCTATCCCCGGGCAGTGCGGGGGACTGGTCCTTTCTGGTCTGGCCCGGCCTCCTTGTCCTGCCATCTGCCCTGCCCACCTGTCTGGCCATCTGCCTCCTCTTCGCTGCGCCGTGCAGCTTGGCTGGGGCTGTGCGGCTGCAGCCCAGGGCAGGCAGGGCGTCCTCGGAGGCCCTCCCGCTGCAGTGCTCCCTTCTGACCTGGGAAGCAGAGAGCGGGAAAGGAGCCCTCATCACACTTCACCCCTTCCTGGTCTTTCCCTCGAGGAGCCCGAGGGTCCTTCGTGCGAGCCCTGAGCCAACTTTGGGCTCCATCCTGTCCCTCGGGGCCACCTTGGCCGTTCCTTTTCCTCACGAGCTTCAATCTTTTCATCCGGGTGCTGTGCGCAGGGCTGGGGGTGGGGGAGCTCCTGCTCCCACGGCTCTTCTGCCCCAGCCCAGCAGGGCACCCGGGGGCAAGGCCTGAGTCACCGCCCCCCTGCATCCTGCGCCCCCTCCCATACCGCAGAGCAGCTTCTGAATGGACGAATAATTTCATCAGCCTTACAGACTTCGTGCTGGATCGGTCCAGTTTGCACTTCGACTTAGTCTTCTTGGCTGCGTGGTTTTGCCACCGCCTTTGGTGGGACCTGTTCGCACAGTCACGGAGACTCCGGGCCGGACGCCTTCGCCGCGAGCTCGTTTCCTCTGCTCGCAACCGCGAAAACACGCTGCCCGGAACCGATTTTGAGGAAGTATGGACGCAGTGTGCCAGAAAACACATTCCTCCTGAGCTCTAAATTACTCTTTTACAATTTTTATTTCAAAATAGGGTGATTCTTTTTTTTCTGAGTTCTTTTATATAGCAGTTGGTTCTCTTTGTTGTGCGATTTTCTTAGGCATTTCTGAAAGTGTAATTTAAAATTTAACTTTAGAGGCACCTGGGTGGCTCAGTCGGTTAAGCCTCCGACTCTTGTTTCAGCTCAGGCGATGATCTCATGATTTGTGAGTTCGAGCCCCACATCAGGCTCCAAGCCTTCCATTGGGCTCCAAACTGCAGAGTCTGCTTGGGATTCTCTCTCTCTGTCCCTCCCCCATTCGCTCTCTCTGTCTCTTTCAAACAAAAGTTAATTTTAAAACTTTATAGAATAAGGCTAGATGATCCAAATCCAAGAGAGAAAGACAACTTATGTCCCCGAACATCCACGCTTCCATCCACGAGTCCCCCACTGCGAGTGGACTTGCAGGTGACCCTGCCCTCCTGGTGGACCCGACGTCTGTGGCGGGCGGCACGGAGCCCACCGGTGTTACGTCAGACTCCGCAGCCTCAGACTCGGAGGCGGAGCATTGTCCTTTCTCCTCTGGACTCTGTTCATCCGCACAAATGGAATTTTGTAGGTTGTGTTCACTTCCTGGGACCCCTGCAGCGCCTGGGTCTGCGGGCGGGTCTGGCTCAGGCGCCAGCACGGATCTCCTCCTGGGACACGCAGCGGGCATCTGCTGCTTCTGTGGACGATGCCAGTCCTCAGGGGCTGGAAAGCTGGCTCAGGGCACGAACAGTTTCCAAATAGCATAGGCTTTTAGAGTTTCAGTAACGTACAGGTAATCACTAACTTTAAAAAAGTTTTCTGAGTACTGCTCTTCTGCTGCACGTGTGTGTCTGTGTTTGCAGCTCTCTCTTTGCTGACGCACAGCCCGTCTGTAGGTCTGGTTCTAATGGAGTTCATGGAGTCGAGGTGAAGTGCGGCCAAGAGCCTCGTCTCTGCGCATCATTTCCAAGAGCAGATCCTGCCACAGCCGCCAGGCGGGGGGGGGGGGGGGCCCGGGCGCGGGGCGGCCTAGAGCCACGGAACTCCGGGGGCGTGCCAAGTCCTGGGCACTGCTGTTCCCTTCCCTGTGCCACAGACACATGCGCGCCCCACACACACACCACACACACACACACACACACACACACACACACACACACACAGACATGCGTGCACACACACAGATATGCACACATGGAGACACACATGCTCATACACATAGACACACGTGTGCACACGCCAACACGCAGACATGCACACACCCACGCACACAGACACACCCTGCACACGCATGTGCTCGTGCACATGCACACACACACACAGAGTTCTGCATCAACACACGGTGCTTGTTTGTCACTCTCTCCAGCACACAGAGGAAGGTGTGTGTGTGCATGTGCATGAGCTGAGGGCTACTCGGAAGACCCTCTTGAGGCTCCGCCCCCTCCCCGGTGCAGGGAGGGGATGGCCGGCTCAGTGGGGGCGTGTGAGGGGCTGTGCGGTGCCTTGTCTTCCAGACAGCTGGCCCCGTGGCCACCGTCAGGCATTCCTGGACCCTCCGTGGTCACTCCCTCCACCGGCCTAGCTCGCACCAGGGCCGTCAGTGTGAATATTTGGATTCAAGGTCTGCTTACGTGTGGTGACGTTTTTAGTGTCAGCGCAAAGGCTGCTTCGGAGTTATTTTCTAGATGCTTTCGGGCGTGGGCCCGTGCATCGGGCCCTCTTACTCAGAGCAGAGGCCTGGCTTCCTGAAGGTGTCACTATCCAGTGTCCTGAATTCAGTCCCGGTCTGTGCTGGGCCAGTGGGCATCGTGTCCTGAGCAGAGGTGGCCAGCGGGCACATGTCATTGGCTGGTGGTGGCCTCAGCCCCTTGCCACAGCGCCCTCTCCAGGAAGGGGTGGCCCCTGTGTAACTGGTATCAAGGTACTGTTTGAGGCACTCCCCACCCTTCCTGGATGAGGCTCGGGGACCCAGGACCACGGCAGGGGGAGCTGGCAGCTCCCGGGCGAGCTGGGCCACAACTGTGGGACTTTGGGAAGCAAAGAGCAAGGCCTCAGGGCCTCATCTGAAAGTCAGCAGCCCTGAGGCCTCAGAGTGCCCCCAGCCCCTGCCCGCCACGCCACCGCTCCCTGGGGCTCCAGGCCCATAGGGGAAGGGCCTCCTGACGTCTTCTGAATGTCACTTTCCACAGCACCGGTCAGTGGAACAGGAAAGAGGCACAAAAGTACTGACCAGCCCCCGGAGCCCAGTCCTGTTCCTGTTTCATCACAGAGGGGACACTGGTCACACCCTCCCGGGAGTGACAGGAACCCAGCAAGTCAGCTGAGCCCACCGAGGGGGACACTCTGGCTTCAGGGGCCAGAGAGGGTGTGAGATCCAGGGGTCCCAGTAGGCGGGGGTCTGGGTCTGTCTCATCCCAGGTCATGCCCCCCGACCCCACACCCGGGGCAGGGGGTGCTCGGGAAGCATCACTGGGTGAGTGTGTGTGAGAAGAGGCTCTTGTCTCCTCGATTCTCTTGGAAAAGCCCCGGAAGGCCTCCTCCCCCCTCCCCGGGCAGGCACCGCAGCCGGGCACCGCGCCCCCCCCTCCCCGGGCAGGCACCGCAGCTGGGCACCCACCCACGGGTCTGCTGTGCCTCATATGGGGGCTCCCCGGGGGCCAGCTCGAGAGCTGAGTCAGGCGCTGAAGGGCCCAGACCCCTGAACCAAGGAAAAGGCACCAATGGGCTGCGCAGGGGAGTGGGTGGGGGCCGGCGCCGAGAGGACCTGAGACGGGAGTAAAAGTGACACCGAGGTCAGGAAAGTAAGTTCTGCATTTAACACAGGCCGCAGACACAGCCATGTGTCAGCTCCAGCAGAACCAAGGGTGGATTGTGTCAGCCCCGTGTTTCGAGTGTGTGTGCACGTGCACGTGACTTCCCAGCACCTTTGAACGCCTGCCTGGCTGGCGGTCTCTCCCTCTCCTCTTTCTCCGCACGATCGTGAACACCGCCACTTCTAGAAGTATCCCCGAGGGTGCCATCCCATTGGCTCTGGGTTCCTCCTGATCCTGGAAGCCCAGATCCTTCCTGCCTCCGGCCGGAGCGGGCTGCAGAGGCCCCGAGGCCGGTGTGGGGAGGGAGGAGGCCGGCAGGGCCCGGGCGGAGCGGGACAGGCAGGGCAGCCGGCAGGCCCTTCAGGGGAGCAGGCGTGGGAGAAAAGGGCCTCCTATCACTGAGCACCGCCATTTTCTGGGGGATGGAAGCCGGGCTGAGGGCTGAGAAGATTCTAGAGGACAGATTCAGGACGGCAACACTTACTAAGCACCGCCCGTCAGGCTTCCCTTGAGGAGACGGTGATGCGTTACTAGCCTGGCCCGCGGCCTTCACCGGCTGCCACTGTCCTCTCGTTTTAGAAACAAAACCCCTTGTGCAGACTGGGGGTTGAAGTTACAGCAAAAGACGTAGTTACTGGGCCCCTTCAGGGTTTTTCACTCTTTGCCGAGCTCACGCCCTGGGTCTTTAGGGTTTTATCATCTGAGGCCGGAACAAGATTACAGTCTATTCTCCCTCTGACCCCACAGCCCGCCCTCCCCGAGCCCCTTGTCTGGGAGTCTTCCCACCGCGGGGAGCTTTGGGCCCTGACGTCCGGCTTCCCTGCAGGGACGCTGTCCCCTGGGCCCTGCAGCCACGGCCTTCGGAGAAGTGGGCCGAAATGCAGAGGGAGTCAGGACGGGCGTCAGGTCCGGATCCTCGGGAAGATCCCGCAGGGGCGTCGGGCCCGGAACAGCGAGGCTCCTGCTCACGCCTCTCTCCCCTGCAGAGGTCGGACCCGCAGCTGCTCGCCCAGTTCTACTATGCGGACGAGGAGCTGAACCAGGTGGCCGCCGAGCTGGACAGCCTGGACGGGCGGAAGGACCCACAACGCTGCACGCTGCTCGTCAGCCAGTTCCGCTCCTGCCAGGTGAGCGGGCCTGCGGCCCGGGGGCCCGCGTGGGGGGCCGGGCCTGTCACCTGCTCACACCCCGTGAGCGCATCTCAGGCTGGCCTGGCCGCCGTGCTGGGCGCACCGGGCCTGCGGGACGCATGCCCCCCAGCAGGACAGTGTGGGGAAGAGAGCCAGGCGCCAAGTGCGGGTTGCGCAGGGCACCCTTGCTGAGCAGATGTAGGGGGAGGCGGGTGAGCAGGAGCCAGCAGGGTCTTAGCCAGGGAGCAGCTGGCGGAGGAGAGGGGCCAGGCTGCGGGCCAGGCTCGGACTCTCGCCGAGTTGCACAGTTCAGAGCCAGCTGGGGAGCGACACCAGAAAGGTCCTCCAAGTTAGCCACGACCAGTGTGAGTGCATGAGGCGTGGTTCAGTTCCGTAGAGTGACAGGAAGGGTCTTTCACAAAGTTCTAGAACGTTCTTGGTGCATTCTGCCCGCACGTCTTACTGGATCCTCTGTGCCCTGGGAGGGGGGCTGGGGTGTGCTTCCCAGATCCCAGGGAGGGCAGGATGGGGTGGGGGGTTTCGAGGAAGACGGTGTCCCACTGTGTGTTTTAGGCATCAGGGCAGTTAGATGAGGGTTTTGGTTCTCACAGGCAGGTCCTGGCCGGCCCTGGAACGACCAGGAGCCCCTCCCCTCTCCTAGGGGACGGGAGGGCCGAGGGGGTCTCTGGACTTGCCGGGCCACTGATGCTCCCTTCTCCCTCCAGAGAGTGTCCCTCCTCGCGCCTGCAGCACCCAGACCGTGCAGCTAGGAGGTCTGTCTCTAGCTCCCCTGCCTGCACCCCTCCTGCACTGCCCCACCCCCCTGCAGTGGACTGTCTGTCCCTGACCTGCTCGGGCCTGTCCGATGCAAGTTACACACCTTGACCTGATGGGTGGCAGCTGCAGAGGGTGCTCTGCAGAGCCTTGCGGGGGGACAGCAGAGCGGAATCCCGCTCGGGGATTAGGTGTGGGCAAGGCAGTGTTCTTCGAGAAAGAAGTCACACGAAGCTAAAAGGATCTTGCGCTCCTGCAGCAGCAGGAGCATCTTGAAACCTCTTCCTCCTCTTTGAGACTCCCGGGTCAGGGCCCAGGACCAGCCCAGGTTCTAGGACTCACTAGGAGGACACACAGGACGCGGCACAGAGTCCTGCTTGCGGCGGGGATTTAGTCCCAGTGAAAACAAAGCAAGATCAGCACGTGGGGGAGAGGGGGACTGAGTCCAGAGGAAACAGGCGCCAGCTGCCAGCGTCCTCTCCGGGGTGGAGGTGGGGGCGTCAGGTGGGTCGTCTTGGATCCAGGCAGCGTTGTGACAACACGTGTGGGGTCTCGCCCGCCAGGGGGCGCAGTAGAGACGCAGAGCAGGGCTCTGGCCAGCTGCTGGTCCTGCAGGCTCCCCTCCCTGGCCCGGCCCAACCGCAGACCCCCCCGGGGAGGAAGGTGCCCCGGAGGAAGGTGACCGCGCAGACACGACGCCAGCGTGAGCGAGTGAGACACAGGGGCTGTGCTGGTCACTCAGCGGGGGGCTCTGGGAGGGCCTGCTGGCGGAGCTCCCGCACCCAGACCAGCCCAGGGAGAAATCGTGGGTCCGGCTGTGCGCTCTGCCCCCGCCCCCCGAAGGAGGGGTTAATGGTGCCTTCTGCACGCTCCACGATCTTATGAAGACTCATCGCAGTAACAGACTTAACTGGCCGCTTACTGGGGCCCCGTGGGTTGTGTGAGGGCTCCTGCCAGCGCGGATTTCGACAGAGCGTGGGCATTTAGGTTGGAAAGTGTTTGTCATTTCTTTTTTTTTTTTAATTTTTTTAATGTTTTATTTATTTTTGATACAGAGAGAGACAGAGCATGAGAGGGGGAGGGTCAGAGAGAGAAGGAGACACAGAATCGGAAGCAGCTCCAGCTGTCAGCACAGAGCCCGACTGGGGGCTCGAACCCACAGACTGAGATCATGACCTGAACCGAAGTCCGGCACTTAACCCCCCAGGAACCTCCTGTGGTGTGTAGTGTCTTGAACTTTTCTGACCCATAATGGGGTGTCACATAAAGTCTCCAGGGAAATGCCGGGTACAGAGGGGATGCTCCAAAACCAGTGGCCTTGAAGCACCTGGGTGGCTCCGGCGGTTGAGCATCTGACTGAGGTCACTCAGCTCATGATTTCCCGGTTTGTGGGTTCGAGCCCCGCATCGGGCTCTGTGCTGACAGCTCAGAGCCTGGAGCCTGCTTCGGATTCTGTGTCTCCCTCTCTGCCCCTCCCCCACTTGTGCTCTGTCTCCCTCCTTCTCAAAAATCAATAAGCATTAAAAAAAAACATTAAAAGTAAACCCAGTAGCCTCCTTTTTTCTTCTTACAAGAGTGATACCGTGAGAAGCGTGTGGGCCGTGTTTGTGGGCCCGGCTCTCCGAGGGCTGCCCATGGGGGGAGGCGGGGCCGAGGCAGCAGGGGTGGGGCTGAGATCGGTGTCGGGGAGAAGGCCCAGGACCCCCTTGCAGTTCCGCCTCGCTGGCTCTGACTGGAGAAGGAGGCTGAGTCAGGTTTTCACCTACATGACGTTCCAGTTCATGAAAACTGTGAGCCGGGCACATGTGAGTGTGCAGATGGATTTCAGATGACATTGGTCTGGGTTCTCTTGTTTGGCTCAGAAACCGTAGAGGATTAAAAATCACGGCACCGTAGGATGAAATGAATCCAGGATTGCGTGATGGCTGAGTTGGGCCCCCGCATTCATGCGTTCAAGTCCTCACCCCTAGGCTTCAAAGACATGATTAAGGGGACGTGAAGTCGTACGGGTGAGTCCCGATCCAGTCTGACCAGTGTCCTCGTAAGAAGAGGAGAGTGGGACACAGACAGCAGAGGCACGACTGTGTCAGGCCCCTGGGAGGGACGGCCGTCCGCACCGGGAGGGTGGTCTCCGCGGGAAACCAGCCTGCCCACAGGGAGGCCCCAGGCGCCCAGCCTCCAGGCGGAGAGAGTGAAGGCCGTGGCTGGAGCCCCGGGTGTGGCGCTCTCACCGCGGCCCCCAGTCACGTCTGGATTGCTTGGTGCTGCTCTGGGCTGGGTTCTGTTGCCGACCTGTTTTCCCTCAGTCACACCGTAACTTTTGGGTGTCAAGGGAGTATAATTTTAGATGCTTCAGTGAAGGAAATTAAATGGCAAAGTGTGCTAACAGACCTGGTACCCAAGTGTAGCTAGTTAATGGGGTCACAGTGGGACGCGTGCTCCTTGCGGCAGCTCTGGGCTGTGAGTCTGCGGTGTCCCTGTGGTCATCACCGCACCTGGCGAGGGGCACCCCGGAACCTCCCTGTGCCGCAAGGTGCTGGTGCCCGCCATGGCAGGGGTGGGTTCTCGGGGGGAGAGGGGTCTCTGGAGCGCCCTTCCTGCAGACCCCAGCCTCCTGCCCGCTGTGTGCTGCGCCTGGGTGCATGTGTGGCCGGATCCCCAGGGCGGAGCGAGGCCGGGGGGCTCCTCACGGCACCCTCTCTGCCGCGATTGCATTGTTTCCATACCGACCGTTGAGCGTTCTTTATATATTCCTGACAGCAGCCCGCGTCAGATTGTGATGTTTGATTATCTTCTCACCGGCTGTGGCTTGTTCTCTCTTTCTCTGCCCAGTTTTGTGAAGGATGTAGGTTTTAGATTTTGAGAAAGGCCAGTATCCATTTTCCTTCTTGTCCATGCTCTGGCATGCTCTCTAAGAAGTCTTCCCCTGGCCCAGGGCCATCAGATTGCCCCTCCCCACCCCGCACCGTGTTTTCCTTGAGAATTTCTGTGGTTTCAGGACTACACTCCACCTTGACGTAACAGGACATGGTGTGAGGGGTGCACACTGTTTTTTTATTTTCGCGCATGAATGCTCGGCGTGCCAGAGCCGTGTGCTGAGAAGCCGCTCCTTTCCCCGCCGAGCAGACCGTGCTTCCTGTACGGACGATCGGCACCCAGATACGTGTGGGCCTCTTTCGGGCTGTCTGTTCTGTTCCCTTGATCTGTCCGTCTTCGGGACAGTTCCACACGGTCCTGATTAGGGCGGCAGATTTATCCTGCGTCTGAAGTCGTGTCTCCAACTTTGCTCTGTTGTGAAGCGGGTGGGGCTGTGCTTGGTCCACCCGTCTGTGTGGAAGAGAGCAGCTGCTCACCAAGGCCGCCTCGGGCGGCACGCCAGCGTCCGGCAGAGCGTGCGGTTTCGCCAGCGGGCCCGGTGCTGGCCGTCACGGCCTTCCGCCCGGCAGGCGGGGCGGGCGTCGGGGGCCCCTGGCTTTTCGGTGCCCAAAGACGTGTTCTGGTGCCTTCTTCCTTGGCCTGTTCTCCGTGAGGAGCCCGGGCCACCCGAGGCTCGGTTCTGTGTGCGTAGCATCCTTTCCTCCTACTGTGTGAGCAGCTTTCTCTTCTTACTGGTTTCAACCAATTTTATTCTGCTGTGATTGGTGCAGCTTCCTTCATGTTCCCTGTGCTTTGAGTTCTTTGAACTTCTTGGACCTTGAGTTTACTGTTGGTCATTAACTTGGACAAAAGCCGGCCATAATTCCTTCAAAGATTTTTTTCTGTCACCTTCTTTCTTTCTTTTAGGTCTTGAGTGATAAGCCACTTTGAGATCTTTTCTTTTTATGCTTATTATTTATTTTTGAGAGAGAGAGAGAGAGCAAGGGAGGGGCAGGGAGAGGGAGAGAGAGAGTGAGCAAGGGAGGGGCAGGGAGAGGGAGAGAGAGAGAGAGCAAGGGAGGGGCAGGGAGAGGGAGAGAGAGAGAGAGAG
>NC_043700.1:192835845-192857198 GCF_006229205.1 Suricata suricatta
TGCACCACCTGCATCAGGTTGGCCTGAGTTTTCTTTTTACCATGTGTCATCTTTTCTTAATTCTTTGCAAGCCTGGTGCAAATGTCTGGTATTATGTCTGGTATTGTGAATCTCGCCTTTCTGGGAGCTGAATATTTTTGTATTCCTACAAGCCTTTTTGAGCTTTGTTTTGTAATGCAGTTTGGTTACTCGGAAGCTGTCTGATCCTTTTGGATCCTGTTTTTAGAGATGTTAGGGGGTCAGAGCTGAGTTCAGCCTGGGGCCAACCACCCTGAGCGCCGCGGTGGGACACGTCTCAGTGCTCTGCCTGCTGCCCCGCGAACAGAACCCAGCTTGGGCTGCTGCCGCCTCCGCCGCGGCGGCACCTCCTCGCTGGTCTGGCGGGCAGGGGTCCTCCTAGGGCCCCCCAGATCCGCACGGTTCTCTCTGGGCGGCTCTCTGTCCTCTGGCTCAGGGCCTCTGGCTACTACTGCCCCGGTGCCCCAGACTCCCGGCTCCTCACTCGGGGAGTCCCCTGGGTCCTGCCGGGCTGCCCTCCCTCTGGGCCAGGACCTGAACGGTCACTCTGGGCCGTGAGCCGGGTCAGGGCTGTCACCCTGCCCGTTTCTCTTCCTTCAGGGCCACTTTGCCGCCTGGTGGCCAGTGTCTCAGGAGCCATTGTCTTGCTCTTCCTGTCACTGCTGTTGTTGCTTGAGGGGGGCAAGTCTGCTGGAATCGGAGGCCGCTGCACTGTGTGCTGAGGCACAGTCTGTGTTCAGTGCGGTTCTGGGCCCTGGGGGCCCAGCCAAGGCAGGAAGGGGACCTGCCCTCACCCGGGAGGTCGGAGCCCTGGCTCCTCCGGGACGTGAACACCCACCTCGTGCTAACTATCGTGGCTGCCCCATTTGTTCCTTAGCTTGTTGAATCACCAGAAAGGGGCTTTCCTACCCAGAAAGCCTTTAAAAAGAACTCACAGCAGCACCACCTGATGTTGGTTGAATTTTATTTTTAGTTTTTGCGTTGTGAGGCAGAATTTCCTTCAGGGTTTAGTGCGTTGACTCTTTGCGTTAGAAAGGTCATGCTTCCCACTTGTGGTGGTCTTCCAGATCTGCTCCTTTTTTAAAAAAAAAATATTTATTTTTGAGAGAGAGAGAGAGAGAGAGAGAGAGAGAGAGAGGGAGAGAGAAACAGCGTGAGCAGGGGAGGGGCAGAGAGAGGGAGACAGAATCAGAAGCAGGCTCCAGGCTCTGAGCTGTCAGCACAGAGCCTAATGCAGGGCTCGAACTCACTGACTGCGAGATCATGACCTGAGCGCAAGTTGGCCGCTTAGCCGACTGAGCCCCCCAGGCGCCCGTCTGCTTCCTAATAAAGTGAAACTCGGGGCCCAGACTGTGGAAAGGGGGATGTTGTGCCAAGGGTGCGAGTGCCAACTAGCGCCGTCTTTCTGAAAAGCAGTTCAGTGAGCTGCAATCAGAGCCCGTGAATGCACGTCACGCTCTTGACTGTGTTCCCCTGTAGGAAACGAGTGGATCCTAGGGAACTGACCCGACCCTCAGGGTGTGGAGTGCCGCGTGGTGCTCGTGCCGGCTGTGGGGGGAGTGGGGGCAAGTCGGGGGGGGGGGGCGGCCCGTGTGCGGACCGGGCGTCGCTGCCCGTCACAGGCGGGGCTTGTGGAGACCGCGGCAGAGTGCAGGTCTGAGGAGGAGACGGGCCCGACGCGCAGTCTTTCCCCCGAGGACATTTTCCCTGCTTCTGTGCTTTCCCACTGTTTCCACCTTTCCTGTAAATGTTAAATATCTTTAACAAGTTAAAGAAAAACCTAAACTTTCAATGTTCCTGTAATTCTAGACAGTGATCGGTAGGTGTGTAAAGGACAGGGTCATTTTAAGAGAAGGATGGGGTGTGACTTAAGAAGCAACAAAACGAGCACGTTTCTCTCATGTTTACAAAGAGTTCAAACCAGCTTCTTATCCTTTGTGTTTTGAACATGAGGAAATGAAGTAAGATAATTTTTGAGAGTCTTTAAAACACAAGGTACCAGGTATTGAGACCCGCTGTGGGCCAGGCAGAGCTGGGGCTTACAGACTCCGGCTCACACCGCCCTCCCGACCACCCCAGGGGTCAGGGGCTCCTTTCCAGGTGGCCTGGAGAATCAGAGAAGGTAAGCGGCCTGTCCCAGGTTGCACAGCCGTGAGGGGCGGAGTCAGGGTCTCCACCTCCTGGAAGGAAGGGGGCCCCTCTTCCTTGCTGGCTGACTTTTGCTGTGATTGATCCGTTGGTTCGAGAGGAGTCGGAGGGGACGCGCGGCCTGCTCTCTCTACAGAGCAGTAAACAGGTTGAGAGGACAGCGGCTCTGCCGTGGCCCTGGCTGCTGAGTGTGTCAGGTGTCCTGTTGCCTGTGGCCACTCGTGCGGGGGGAGGCCCTCGGACAGGACAGGCCTGGAGTCCTCCGTGGCGGGTGTGAGAAGGCTGTTTTTACGTTCTGTCCCCTGGTGGCCTCCCTCCTGACAGATCTTGTCTGCATTGTGAACAGACCCAGGATGGCACAGGAAGCAGCTCGCTCCTCAAAGTGAACTTTCCGTGTGCCTGTCCACCTCGCCGTGCGGTTGCTCCCGCTCTGTCCTGGGAAGTTCACGCACAGGTCAGAGAGATGCCCAGGGACAGCCCCATGGCCTCGGCTGCGGGGAGCCAGGCGTGGGTCCCCTGGGGGAGACAAAGGCACGCGGTCAGCAGCCGGCACGGTACGGAGGGCGAGGAAAAATCTACGCGGTGACACGGGAGCTCCCCCAGGCCTCTGGGGAACAGAGGAAGTCACAGAGAAACGTGCACAGCGCTGCCCGCGCTCCGGCTACACGTGCCTCCGCGTGCGCGTGCGGAGCAGGCGTGGCGACGGGTCGGGCTTCCACTCCGGGCACTTCCGGAGCCGTGAGCTTCTGGCAGCACTTGTGGAGCAAGTAGGGGTCTGTTACCGCATCTCCCTCGTAACCTCAGAGGAAAATGCACTGTCTTTCATATTTTTCAAACGGTACATGACAGCCACCAGCTGGGCCCTGTCTTAGTGCACTCTCTCCATTTCTACTTCAGGACAACGTGTTAAACATCATTAACCAGATCATGGATGTGTGCATCCCCCAGGACCGAGCCCCTCGGGATTTCTGCGTCAAGTTCCCCGAGGAGATCCGGCACGACAGCCTGGCGGGCCAGCTGTGGTTCGGTGCTGAGGTAGCGGGCGGCCCCTGGGTCTGTGTCACGCTGTGGGGCACTGGGCAGCACCTGTGCACACCTGCGGGGGGCAGGGGCCTGGTGTCCCCCCTTCAAGAGCCCCATCTGCCACAGATTACGGACAGTGCGTTCTGATAAGGCTGCACGCCCCTTTGGAGGTCTGGGAAAGCCAGGCACCTGCTCTCCCCAGATCTTTATAAGCCGATACGGACACAAAGATTCACGTACAGCTTCTGTGAGGTTCCCAGGCCCCCAGACGGGAGGGGTCCCAGGCCCCAGACAGGAGGGGTTCCAGGCCCCCAGATGGGAAGGGTATACAGGCAGTTCTTACTGGCAATGATCCTAAATTAGGAGCAGCATTTCTGTCGCCCACTGACAGGAAGGGTCGCTCTTCCCCGGGGGCTGGGAGCTGCGTTCCGGGGCCTTAGTGGGGCCACCACTCTCCCCGCCCCTCAGACCTTGATCTTCATCTCCCAGAGAGGAGACTGCGGCCTCAGAGGAGGGTGCCCGCCCCGTGGTGGCCGGACCAGCCTTGGCCGGCCAGCTGTTTGCCACACCCTCACCTGGCGACCCCTCCCCTGGCCGTGCCGGGGTTTGCAGTGTGTCGCCTCTCCCCTCTGCCTCCCTCCCGATGAAGCCCTGGGAGCCCCGTCTTCCTCTGGCATGGCCTGGCCCTGTGCCCGTGTGCCCGCCACCCTGTTTGTCCGAACCGCCTGGTGGGCGGACGTCCTCCCCGTGGTCCCTGGGCCCGGTGGCACTGGGCGCTGCCCCCCCCCCCCGTGTGGCCCAGAACCAGCTCCACACTCTCCTCCGGCGGGGGGCGGCGGGGGTGGGGGGGGGAGATTCATGACACCGTGCTCTGCAGCCCGGGAAAGTGCTTGTAGTCCTGGCTGCTCTCTGGGTCACTGCTGACCGGGCGAGCTGTCAAATGGTGCTGGCCTGAGGCAGGCAGGGAGGTGCCCTGTCACCACAGCCCCACATGGGGAGTGCGTGGCCTCCCGTCAGCCAGGACCCGGGTCTGTCGAGCACCCTAGGTCACCGGACGTGTGGAAGAGGCTAGGAAGGTGCACGCAGCCCACGCAGGCTGCAGGCCCGTGACCTGCCTCCCGCGGCCCGGGGGGGAGGGTGGGCAGGGGTGTGGGCACAGAGGCACCCTCCTTATCGCCCAGGCGTCGGGCGTTCCGCACTGATGGATCTCGGCTCAGAGGAAGGTCTGTGAGCAGTTGTGGAAGTGGGGTGTCTTTACTGCCTGGAAAAGGCAGCAGTATTGGGGAGCCCAGTTGGCCCTGAGTGCCACCCCAACGTGGTGTCAGGGGCTCCTGGGCACCCCCACTCCCCTGTCTATGGCTGGGCGCAGAGGAGGCAGGAATCACATGACCGAGGCCTCTGCACGGAACCCCCAGACCCAACAGCCTCTGCGGGTCGGCCTTCCTCTCCCGCCCAAGTCTGGGTCCGTGTGGGGACCCTGTCAGGCACAGGGGGAGTATGTGTTGTCATGGCCGAGGCTGCTCTGGGTCAGGAGAGACCTCTGGCCCCCAGAGCGAGGAGACAGTAGGAGGCGAAGGCGTTCCGGGGAGTGCGGCCTGGGGAGGAGGGTCACAGCCCAGCCACCTCTCCTGTGCCTTCCTGTCCCAGGTCAGGGTCCTAGTGGCTCTGGCACCACAGCCCTTGGGGGCGCTGTTGAGCCCAGAGCCAAGGGGAGGCAGGGCCCTGCAGTCGAGCTCCGTGAGGCTCTGAGCCACCTGGCCCGTGGTCTCTGCCCGCAGTGCCTGGCCGCCGGCTCCATCATCATGAACCGCGAGCTGGAGAGCATGGCCATGCGCCCACTGGCCAAGGAGCTGACCCGCAGCCTGGAGGACGTGCGGGGCGCCCTCCGTGATCAGGCGCTGCGGGACCTCAACACCTACACGGAGAAGATGAGGGAGGCGCTGAGGCACTTCGACATCCTGTTCGCTGAGTTCGAGCTGAGGTGACCCTGGGGGGGAGGCCCGAGCCCTCAAGCTGCACACGCCCACCCATGGCCGGCCTGGGCCATCAGGCCACATAGTTACCCTAGATACCCGCCGTGGGGGCCGCTGGGCATCCCCTGCCCCTCCCTGCTGCACCCCAGCACTAAGGACCCGGGAAGTTCCTGCAAGTAGCAGTCGCCCAGAGTGAATGTGCCACCCGGGGCTCTGCTGCTCCCCTCTGCCTCCTGCCTCTGACCTCCTGCCTTACTGCCAGCCTCTGACCTCTCATTTATGCCTCCCACCCTGCCTCCTGATTGGGACCTCCCATCTCTGATCACCTGCCTCACTTCCTATGACCTCTCACCTCTGACCTCTGACTCCTGCCCCCTCCCCCAGTTACCTGGGCTCACTATGTGGGGCTGGTTGGTCGCCAGCTCCCCCCTCATCCCATGTGTTCACCCCCTCGCCTCAGCTCCATGCACTTGCATCCGGGACACAGCAGAGCAAGGGAGAGGTGGCCGTGGCTCCCGGGCTGCGGGGACACTCCAGCTCCCTGGGGTGAGGGCGAGGGCACCTCCCCAGGTTAGGGGAGTCTGCGAGGATCACAGGGCACCCGTCGCCCCCCCCCCCCAGCACCCAGTGTGTACTCTGCCCGTCCCCTCCTGCCTGCTGTCCGGCCAGTGCCTCCCAACCCACTCGCTGCTGGCCGCCCTCCCCTTCCTCGGGGGACACAGTGGGGCGGGGCCTCCTCGCAGGGCTTTGGAGAGGGCGGGGGCATGAGTCAGGCACGCCTATCCCCCCCCCCCCCCCCCCCGTCCCCGTGCAGAGACGCTGGCGGTAGGCGAGAAAAAGTGGGACCCAAATCCACATCCATGGTGGTCCCAGTTAGTAAAACCTGTCCATCGTGTGACCCGATGACCCAGAGGAGTGGAGGCGGGTCTCTCTGGGAGGTGGGAGCACAGAAGACCGTTCTCTATCCTCTTCTGAATAAGCTTCTGTTACAAGTTAAAATCAGAGCTACTGACTCAGAAGTCAAGAAACACGTTCTCACCCGGGACGGCTGGACCAAGGGTCACTTGCCCGTGAGGCCCCAGTGTCCACCCTCCACCCCGCCGGTCACCCACCCTCACGCTCTTGCACTAGCTCTCACGCCCTCCCCAGGGCCGGCGCCGGGCGGGGCAGCGCTGGGGGGCCAGGAGGCGCGGACCCGGCCTGACCCCGGTTCAGAACGCGCGCGACCCTGCTGGGAGGCGTGCAGTGGGTCTCCGGCGGCTCTCGTTTGAGAGGCGGGGACTCGTGGTGGGGGCGGGGACTCGTGGGGGGCGGGGCCGCTCTCACTAGCCGCCCGTGTTTGCAGCTACGTCTCCGCCATGGTGCCCGTGAAGTCGCCCAGGGAGTACTACGTGCAGCAGGAGGTCATCGTGCTGTTCTGCGAGACCGTGGAGAGGTGAGGGCGCCTTGCCCGACGGGCCGCTCCTGCCTGGGAAAGAGCAGGGGGCGCGGGGCCAGGGGCACCTGCGCGCGGGAGGCTCCGCCCTCCCGCTCCCGAGTCCCCTTCCCCAGCAGTGCGCAGACCAGGAGCCTCCTCCCGCAGCCCCCCCTGCTGCACTCCTCCCGCCCAGAGCACACAGGCTGCAGGGAAGTTCCCCTTACGGAGGAGCAGAGCTGCCAGTCCTCACCTCCTCACTCCGCCCTGCCTCTCCTCACTCCCCCTGCCTCACCTGTTCACTCCCTCCCCCCGCCACCTTCTTACTCTCCCCTGCGACAGCACCTCACTCCCCCGCCTCACTTCCTCACCTCCCCATCCTTCTCACCTCCTCACTCCCCCCCATCTTCTCACTCTGCACCGCATTGGCTCCTCCAGCTCTTCACTCACCCCTGCCTCACCTCCACACCCGCCTCACCTCCTCCCTGCCTTCCTCACCTCCTCACCTCCATGCGTTTCTTACCTCCACCCTCCCACCTTCCTCATCGCCTCGCTTCTCCCCCTGCTTATCTTCCCAGCTTCCTCACTTCAAACCTCCTCACCCTCCCACTCCCCCCCTTCCTCGCCTCTCAACCCTCTTCATCTCCCCACCCTCCTCACACCCTCTCCTGCTCAGGCTTCACCTCACCTCGTCACCCCTCACCCCCACCCGCCTCTCCCTTTCTCCTCCTTTCCTCATCTCCACAGACCAGGATGGAGCCCCTGCGGGGTTTGAGGTCTCCAGAACAAGTCTTGTCATGCTTTGGGGAGTAATTGACGTCAGACTTTGGGACTAAGATTTAGCCTAGAATGTTTCTCCTGTTTAACTAGTGCTGTGGTATTAGGTACATTTTGAAATTGCCTAACACCACATCATAATTAAAGACATGTATTCACCGTTTACGTGTTTGAGAGACATTTCAAGTTGCTGAAAAATACGATGGCGGAAAGTTCTTTTTCCTCGGAGCCTCCGCGGTGCCAGCAGGTGCCCGCTCACGGGGGTAGAGACGTAGAGAGCGTAGGGAACGCAGAGAGCGTAGGGAACGCAGAGACGCAGAGCTCGTAGAGAACATGGAGCACGTGGAGCACGCCGCCACTCCGCTGGCATGGGGCGTGGGGGTCAATCCGGGGGGCAGTTTCCGTTCCTCAGGGGAGCGTTGGGTCGTCTGGGGCAGTGTTTTTGCTCCATGTTTATTCTTGCCACTTTTGGTTTGCTGGAGGCCACGCTGCCCCTCGGCTCTCAGCAAGCGCCCCCACCCCCAGCATCCTCTGCGGCTCCGGCAGGAGGAAGGTGGGGCAGGGTGCGCACCAGCTGCCTGTGCCCCGGCCTCTGGAGCACAGTGTTCCCAGCCGTGGCCCTGCGTGCACCTGAGGGCCGAAGGTGTCCCATGTCACCTTCCTGGCCGTCTGCTGAGCACAGACGCAGGTGAGGGTGGCCTGGGCCGCGGTGGGTGTGGCGGGCAGGCCTCACCTGCCTGGCCTTCTCGCTCTGTCCCTTGGCCAGGGCCCTGGACTTCGGGTACCTGACGCAGGACATGATTGATGACTACGAGCCGGCCCTCATGTTCACCATCCCCAGGTTGGCCATCGTGTGGTGAGTGCTCCCCCCGCCCGGGGCCGCCGTGCAGAAGCCGGTGGGCGTCAGCTGCCCCAGTACCATGCAGGCCTGCAGGTGCCCCACACCAGGGGTTCTTGGGGTGAGGGAGGGCCCCCCACCCTACATAGTGCAAGACGGCTGGGCACCCACCACCCCGCTGGACAGGTCACATGGACACAGCCCAGGGGAGCAGCACCCTGCACACCGTGTAGAGCCATGCAGGGTGCACACAGGAGCAGAGTGCCCAGATCGGGCTGGGGGGGGGGTGAGGGGGGGGTGCCCCGGCTCCCAGGGAAGGAGGTGAAATGAAAGCTGTCAGGTGAAGAGCAGGTGGGGAGCGGCTGGTCTGCGGGGGCGGGGGCGTGCACGGGCAGAGCCTGGGGGCATGCGTGGTGAGAGCAGGGAGCTCAGGCTTAGCCCTCTGGGGTCTTGTGGGCTCCGAGGTGCCAGGCAGCACATGGGGTTGGGCCTGAAGTATGCCGAGGCAGGAAGTGCCCGTCACTTGCCGGGCACTCAGACGGTCTCCAAGCAGAGGTCAAGCCCAGGTGATGTGGGCTTGGTCCCCTGCTGCTCAGCCACGCCTGACTCCTAGACAGGGGCTGCCCTTCCCTCCAGCCAGGTGAGGGGCTGGGGGAGGGGGTTGTCACAGGAGGGAGAACAGGCCACAGGGGTGGGGCGGGCTGGGGAGCTCCGTGGGGCTGGTGGTTAGGGAGGGGCCTGGTGGGCAGCTGGTGTGCAGGTGCGGAGCTGGGGACACATGCTGAAAGCCGCCCCAGGAGTGTGTGGGGGACGCAGGGGCCAGGGCTGGTCCAGGCACAGGATCCCCTCCTTGGGAAATGGGGGACAGTGGCGGTGCCGCAGGAGGGGGCCAGCCTCTGGGCCGGGGGGCGGGACTCGAGGTTTGCTGTGCAGAAGTGTGGAAGCAGCGGGCAGACCCCACCCTGGGCTGGGCCGCAAGCACCTGCTGCTGGCCTGCGACCCGACCCCGGAGCTGAGCCGAGGCCCCGCTGAGGAAGGGCGTGGGACTGCCTGTTCCCAGGACCCCAGGGGAGCCTGAGCAGCGCCCTCTGGCCACCTCGCTTCCCCAGGGTGCGGCCGCCCGGCCTCGCTCTCCTCGGCCTGCGTGTCCTCACAGCCCGCTCCCCTGGGGGTCTCAGCTTTCAAGAAGCCTGGCGGGGGGGGGGGGGGGGGGGGGGGGGGGGGGGGGGGGGGGGGGGGGGGGGGGGGGGGGGGTAGGGCGCCTCCGTGTGTCCTCCTGGTCCCGGAGAGAAGTGTCCCGGCCGGGAGGGCAGGAGTGGGTCCGTCACTCCGTCACTCCAGACGAGCGACGCTTCAACAGTCGCCTTAATTGCCAGACTCGGAGCCTCTCCCCCTGAAACTGGAGGAGGTGGGCAGACCTCCCCAGTGGGCCCGCCCGCGTGGTCTGGCCTGACGTGGCCTGGGACGTCCCCTTGGATGGGGCCACGCGATTTTGTTATATCATTTGCTTTCTAGGCAAAGGTTCTCTGTGGCCAAACTCACGTGGAAGAAAACGCTGCTTCTCCCCGGGCCTGAGGTCTACGGGGCGGGCCGGGGGTTTGCAGCCCTTCCTCTGCGGTCCACACGCCGCTTTGTGGAAGGGCCGAGTGCCTGGTCTGGCCCTGGTTCTTTCCTAAATTCCTTGGCAGCTGCCTGGAAGCTCGGGCTCTGGTGCCCCTGTCACTGAGTCCCCGAGTGGGGGCTGTGGCCACACCGATGGGGGCCCCAGCTGGCTTTCCTTCGGAGCCGCCTCCCAGCGCATGGGGCCGGAGCGGGTGCGCCCTGATGGCCCCGTGGCGAGGAGCCCCCACAGCACCCCAGGGCCCCCATAGCACCTGCGTCTCAGGACCAGGCGGACCTGCCTATTCTAAGCCTCATGGGAGCGCCCAGCCCCTGTCAGGCTGTGTTAAAATAAAATCAGTTTAGAATAAGGTGAGGCTTCAGACGGCCTGAGCGCATGGCCTCCGGGTTCTCACCCTGAAGCCTCATGAGCAGGTTTGGTCAGCCCTTTGCCAGGGACCTGGCCCAGGCCCAGTGACTGCAGGACCATGGTCTCAGGCCTTTCTGTTGTCACTGAGTGGCCGCCTGAGGCCACCTTTCCCTGTGTCCCTGCGCCCTGTTTGCAGACCATGGCTGCCCTGCGCTCATCTGAGCTTCCGTCCCTTCTCTGTGCTGGGAGGGGGAGTGTGGGCCCCGTGGGCAGGGCCCTGGCCCTGTCGTCCCTCCTGGCGGCACCAGTGGGGTCCCCTCAGAAGCCCCTGGGTATGAGGGGATGGTCTGAGTCACAGTGAGGGGAGGCGGGTTTGTGCTGGAAGGGAGAGCAGGTGCGGACCAGGCCGGCTGGAAGTGGGAGCCGATGCGGGGGCCCCAAGCCCAGAGTGTGGGGAGCTGAGGGGCCCAGCTCGGCTTGGCCAGGGCAGCAGAGGCAGGGGCTGTGGCCTAGGAGCCAGGCTGTCTGGGGCTCCGACGTATGTCAGGCCGTGTCTGAAATCTTCCGTCTTTCCTGGAGGAGGCTGTCCCCAGAGCTGCCTCCTTCAAGGCCACCCGCCCGCGTGCTGGTGCTCCCTCTCCCCTTCCTCACTGTCCATGGCAGCTGCTCTGGGCCGGACAGGCGGCATCACAGCTGCCCAGGGCAGGGCCTGGGCCTTGCTCTGTCCTGTATTTGCCCAGTGAGCACGTGTGGAGCACCTGCTGTATACCTGGCCCTGTGCTTGTCCCCAGGGGAACTACGATGCCCATGGGGAGTGCATGGGTATGTGAAATCAGCAGTTGCCATAAGTGTTCTGGATGCTGGGGTGGGGCAGGGCACGACCTCTGCTGCCTTTGGGGCCTGGGGAGGTGCCTGAGGTCTGAGCAAGGGCTGTGTGGGGGCCGGAGGTTCCAGAGGCGGCCGGTGTGGCCGGGTACGGGCTGTCCACGGCCCGCCTGGGGACCAGCCCCGCACCCCATTCCCCGGCCCTCCTCACGCAGCTCCTCGTCCTGGGGAAAGCGAGTCTCCGCACGGTTCCGGTTATGGTTCTGGGCGTGACGACTAGTTTCAGTCTTGCCGATTTGTGCAGCTGTTGGTTTACACTAACACTCGCCAGCGGCCGTGCGCACGCGGCTGGCCCCATCGGGGTGGACCTGGGCACCTGGGAGGCTCCGTCACCCCTGCTCTAGGCGTCACCCCTGCTCTAGGCGGCTGGTGGGGCCTGGGCCTCCGCCTCTCCTACACCCTGCTCTAGGCGGCTGGTGGGGCCTCCGCCTCTCCTACACCCTGGGTGGGGCCGCCCTCCTTGGAAGCTGCCTCCCAGGCTGAACTGCCTCGGGACCCCAGGCCCTGCTGGTGCTCCACCCCTGCAACCCACTCCCCATCCTGCCTCACACTCTCCTTCCCCTAAAGGGGCCAGCGCAGTCCTGCCCTCCCCCCTTCCCCCCCCCCCCCCCCCCCCCCCCCCCCCCCCCCCCCCCCCCCCCCCCCCCCCCCCCCCCCCCCCCTCCTTCCCTCTCCCCCTCAGCTATTGGCAGCCCCATCCCTTCCCCTCTCCATTTTCCCCTCCCACCCACTTTCATCCTGTGGTCCTACCACCAGAATTTTCCAGAAGCCCCTGCCCCATCTGGGGGCTCTGGCCTCCCTTCCTTTGGTCCCTTTGCCTCCCTGCACTGACAGCCACCTGTCCGGCCCCTTCCCAGTCCTCCGCAGCCTGCCTCCCTCCAGCCCTGCAGGCGCTCCCCACCTCCAGCGAGGTCATGTATTTACTCTAAGTGCTTATTTTTAAAATATATTATTTAGATATAACGCACACACCACCCAGTTCACCTACTTAAAGTAGGTGGGTGAACAACATTAAAGTAGTTCAATGGTTTCCAGTGAATTTACAGAATTGGGCAACTGCCACCATTAATTTCAGAACATATTCATCACCCCAAAAAGATACCGCTTACTCCTTCGCTGTCCCCTCCACCCCCTCCACCCCCCCAGCCCAGCCCCAGGATTCCACAAACCTGTGCCCCCCGCGGCTCAGCTCCTGTGAATGGGGTCTGAGTCCTTTCCGTGCCTCCCCACTAGGCTGGCCGCTCTGTGGTGAGGAATGCTCACCGCCTTTATTCACTCAGAGTCCCTAGTGCTTGGCGTGTGGCAGCAGAACTTTTGCAGAATTTTGTCACATTGACCTAACAGGGCACACTATATATTTACAGAGATTCTTACTGTTTATTTTTAAAATTTTTTTAACATTAATTTATTATTGGGAAACAGAGACAGAGCATGAGCAGGGCAGCAGCAGAGAGAGGGAGTGACAGAGAATCCAAAGCAGGCTCCAGGCTCTGAGCTGTCAGCATGGAGCCTGACGCGGGGCTCGAACCCACGAGCAGTGAGATCATAACCTGAGCTCAAGTCGGACGCTCAACCGACTGAGCCACCCAAGCGCCCGTGAAGTTTATTTTTAATTGTGTAAATTTGAGGGCATGGATATGCAGAATTAAGGGATTGTTTAAAAACTATACTCCAGCCATTTAGGTAAAAATCCCCAAAGCCATGAAAAAATATCTCTAGTGTGCTGAGGACAAAAAATTGTACCAAATAGTATGTCTCTACTTAACAAAATTTCTTAAAATAATAGATAACTTTTGTAAACAGAAATCAAAACAATAAATGTTAATTTGTTTTATATGGTAAAACATACATAATGTAACATTTACCACTTTAATCCTTTATTTTAATGTTTATTTGTTTTGAGAGAGAAAGAGAGAACACGTGCATGCACGCACAAGCAGGGGAGGGGCAGAGAGAGAGAGAGAGAGAGAGAGAGAGAGAGAATCCAAAGCAGGCTCTACACTGTCAGCACAGCACGGGACGTGGGGCTCGACCCCACAAACCATGAGATCATGACCTGAGCCAAGATCAAGAGTCAGATGCTCAACCGACTGAGTCCCCCAGGCGCCCTCACTTCAACCCTCAGCGGCATGAAGAACGTTCACATTGTCATTCCACCATCACCTCCATCTCCAGAACTTCCCATCTTCCTCAACTGAAACTCCGTTTCCATGAAACACTAGCTGCCCAGCCTCACCCCAGCCCCACCTCAGCCCCTGGTAACTTTTTTCTACCTTCTTTCTCTGTGAATTTGACTATTTTTAAATTTTTTCCCATTTTTAATTTGTTTTTGAGAGACAACATGAGCAGGGGAGGGTCAGAGAGACACACACACAGAATCTGAAACAGTCTCCAGGCTCTGAGCTAGCTGTCAGCACAGAGCCCTACGCAGGGCTTGAAGTCATAAACCGTGAGATCATGACCTGAGGCGAAGCCGGACGCTAAACCAACTGAGCCACCCAGGCGCCCCTGAATTTGACTATTTTAAGGACTTCATATGAATGGAATTATGTGATATTCTCCCTTTTGTGTCCTGCTTATTTCACTTAGCATAATGTTTTCATGGTTCATCCATGTGGCAAGAAGGAACTTCAAGCCTTTTTAAGACTAAATAATATTTCATTGTATGTAATTAAATAGTATTTTGAAGAAGAAACATCCAGTAACATCCAAAAGAGAAAAGTACCCAGAAATAAATTTAGCCAAGGAAGTGGAAAACATGTACACTGAAAACTACAGAACATTTATGAAAAAAACTAAAGACCTAATTACATGAAAAGATAACCCATGTTCATGGATTGAACACCTACTATAGATAAGATGGCAGTACTCCCCGAGGTTATATATAGATTCAATACATTTTCTATATAGACTACGTTGCCCTTTTCTTTATGGAAATAGAAAAGAACCTCAAATTTATATGGAACCACAATGGGTCTTGAATAATCCAAGCAATATTGAAAAAGAAAATCAGAGAGCTTGTATGTCTTGCCTTCAGAACTTACTACAACGTCACGTTAATCGAAAGTGTGGTAGTGTCACAAGGAGAGACCGATGGAATACAATCAAGACAGCAAAGTAACTGAAATATCTATAGCCAACTGGTTTGACAAAGGTGCCAAGACCATTCAGTGAGGAAGGAACAGTCTCTTCAACAAATGGTGCTAGGACAACTGGATAGCCACGTGCAGAAGAGCAAAGTTGGACCCTGTGATGATTAATTTTATGTGTCAACTTGCCTAGACCATAGTACCCAGGTATTTGGTCAAATACCAGTTTGGATGTTGCTGGAAGGTATTTTAAAGATGAGATTAACAAATCAGTGGATCTAAATTAATGTCACTTACCCTTCAAAATGTAGGTGAGCCTCATCCAATCAGTTGAGGGCCTTAAGAGAAAACAGACCGAGTTCCCAAAGTGAGAGGGAATTCTACCTCCAGACTGTGTTCAGAATCAAACTTCAGCATCAACTCTTCCATGAGACTCTTTTTCCCTTAAAAAGGTTAGATTCCTGTGCAAAAAGAAAGATCCAAAAGTCACAGGAAAACACGGGCAGCAGGGGAGTCAGGGCCGCCAGGAGGGCAGACAGCAGAGGACACCCTGGCCAGGCTTCCATTCCTTCTGGTCTGTTCTGCGGGTCTCACATGAGCTGACAGTGTTTGGGGGACATCGACCCCACATAGGTGGTCTCAGCACAAGGCAGTGGAAAGTGGCAGAAAGCCGGGGTTGGTGAATCCCTGTCCAGGCTTCCTGGCCATCTTGACTTTCAGAAAGCAGGGGAGGAGGCGGGGAGGGACTCCGACTCTCCTCCTGGGCTCCAGAAGGACACCGGCTGCCTCTTCAGTCCTGAGAACCCTGCCCTGGGCTGACCGTGCCTGGTCTGAGGCCTCAGAAACGACCCCATTTCTTCGGAGGGCTCCGGCTTTGTGCCATCACCGTCCATGCAGACCGGTGCTCATGCCACCACCGGGGGGGCAGGGCAGCCCCCACAGCTGAGCCTGGCGGAGGGGCCTGAGTGCTGGAGAGGGGCTGACTCAGCTGAGCACGGGGAGGACTCCCAGCATAAGAGGAGTGCTGGGCTCCGCTCCCATTCTTCGGGCCACCTTTACCTGTCTTCATAACGTCCTCTGATGCACAGAAGATTTTAACTTGGAGGGAGATCAACTTACTACTTTTTTCACTTGTCACTTCTGCTTTTTGTGTCAAATCTAAGAATCCATTCAGTTTTATCAGTCTTTCTCACCAAGTTGGACTTGTTCGTGAGCTAATGAGGACTCTGTGTTGGGTGATGACCCAGTGCAGCGATGAGTGAGATTCTGTTCATTTGCAGAGAGATACGCAGGCAGTTCTCTGTGCAGACAGATCCCCAGTCCCGCATCGGTGTGCCGACGAGGGCGCACAGAGCTGTTGGAGCTGTGGGTGCTCGTTCCCTGGGCACCCTCCGTGTGCCAAGGCCCAAGCTGGCTGGTCCCGGGAGCCCCTCCCCTCCGTGTGCCAAGGCCCGATCTGGCTGGTCCCGGGAGCCCCAAGAGGAGGCACCAGAGGAGGATCCTCCAGACGTGGTTCGGCTCTTGGATAAGGGCGATGGGGACGCTCAGAGCCGGGCAGAGCAGTGCAGTGTATGTCGAGACGGATGATGTGGTGCGGGCTCACTGTGGGGGTGGGGGGCTCACAAGGTTCGAGATGGGCAGGGCAGGCAGGGGCCGGGACTGGATTGTCACAGTGGGTATAGGTCCGGGGAGGCAGGAGAGGATGTGGTCAGTGAGTTAATCGGAAAGAGTCAGGGCAGCCCCTGGACTTCAGCATGTGGATCAGGAGGAGTGAGGTCAGAGTCTGGGAGTCCCTTGGGAGGCTGGGTGGGCAGCCTGGAGGCCACATTTGTGAGATGTCTCACCCCCTTTGTGCCAAGGGTTCCTGAGATGCGCCTCCCGTCCCCCGGGGCCCTGGAGGCTCAGGGGCCTGTGCGCTGTGGCCCAGGGCCGCAGAGACTGCCCTCTCTCCCCGCGTGGCACCTCGGTCTCTCTTCCAACTTGTGTCACGTTTGGAGGGGACAGTTTATCTGTGAGGCTCATAAGCCTCTGGATTTGTGGGATTGCAGTGGTGATGTGAGCAGATAGTTTTGTGATTATTTTGATTCCCTCAAACGAACGTCAGCTAATCAGCCTCAAAAGATGATAAAGTCTGAGTGATTTTCAATGCTTTTCCCCAAACTTATTCAAGATTCAGTCACAGGAGAAGCGTGTGTGGTCTCAGAGCCCCTGGCTGTGGTCTGGGCTCACCCCATGCTGGCTTTTGTCTCGAATGCAGTGGCCTCGTGGTCTAC
Organism: Suricata suricatta; assembly: GCF_006229205.1. Classification (NCBI taxonomy): domain Eukaryota; kingdom Metazoa; phylum Chordata; class Mammalia; order Carnivora; family Herpestidae; genus Suricata; species Suricata suricatta. The sequence goes on from NC_043700.1 coordinate 192,852,253, forward strand.
GCGGACGGACCCCTGAACCTGGACCGCAAGGCAGAAGACATGTCGGAGCTGTTCAGGCCCTTCCACACGCTGCTGCGGAAAATCAGGTGGAGGGGGGGAGGTGCTTCGGGAGGGTGGGGGAGGGGCGTGGGGGAGGGCCCACGGTTGCCCCTTTTTGTGGGGATGGGTGGGGCTGTTCCCTGTCCTCTTCTGCGCAAGTTGACATTATCTTGGGCTGTTGGTTTATAGTGTTTAGAGCCCCCTCGAGGAACCCCATACCTTTCCCCACACAACCCGGCTCTCTGTTCTTGGCCAGTAACATTGGGACCTTCGTTAAAAACCGCTAACATGCCCGCAGCCGCCCTGGCTCGGGGCTCTGGTGCTGGGCCCTTCGAGGTGGAGAGCCTGGGAAACTGGGTTGGTGCGGGTGTCCCCAGGGCCACACAGCCTGCATAGAGGCTGTCCCCGTGGGCCAGCCTCCAGGCCACGGCTCGGGACCAGGTGGAGTCTGGTGCTCATCAGAGGGCTCTCGTTTGTTCCTTCCACAGGGTAGGGGTGAAGGGCCCAGCTTGCTGCAGCACCCAGTGCCTGTCCTGTCCTGTGGCTTGTCTGGCTCCCTCAGTGGTCCCAGGCAACAGGCCCACGTGGCACTGGTGCCCTCAGCCCCAGGCCTGCTGTCCTGTGGGCTTGGTGGTGCCCGGTGTGGGTTCTCTGCTCTAACGGGCTCCCCTTAGCCTTCAGCAGCAACAGGCCTGAAGCCAGACCCCTCCATCTTGGGTGGCCCCCCAAACCCACACTTCAGGCTGTGTGGAGCTCTCCCCGGGGTGGCCCCTCTGAGCTGAGGTGCCCAGCTGTGGCCTCCCTGATGGATGGCTGTGGGCACATGTCCTCCGACCCCCTCCCCAGCCCTGTGGTCTCAGACTCTGAGGTCTTTCTGACTGGAGTTTCAGGGCTCTAGTCTCTGGAAGCTCCCTTCCATGCCCTTGGAGGAGCTGATGGTCCTGTGGGCTCCTGCAGCGGCCCTCCTGGGTCTGGTAGGACTGTTTGGCCCAGGGCATCCGGAGCTGGCTTTCCTTTACTGGTGCCAGTTCTTGCAGACAATGTTTCAAGCTGCCCTTTGCCCCATGAGGAGCCAAAAGTGCTGTGAATCTGGATGGTGAAAAGTGCCCAGCAGGGTGGTCCTTGGAGAGCCCCTGGCCCTGGTGTTGGGTGAGGCTCAGCCCGTGATGGGTGCCTGGTCCAGACTGTGGCTCATCCAATAGACGGCAGCTGCTGCTTCCCTCGTGCCCTGGCCCGGCCTTGAGCATTCTGGGCAGAATGCGACCCTGGACCTAGAGGCCGTGGCCACTGCCCTCCCTGGCGTGTGACTGGGAGAGGAGACAAAGAAGGAGAGAAGTGGTGGACAGTGCTGAGGCCGGGAAGGGAAGTGCAGGGTGCTCAGAGCAGACTGGGGGCCTCGGGGGGAAGGGCCAGTGCGCGGAGATGGAAGGAAGGCACTGGGTATGGGGCTGTCCAGAACATCAGAGGCATGTGCAAATTCCCCATGATTCTAATGCACATAATTGGAATCAGAAGGAAGGAACAGGGTGCCTGGCTTGCTCAGTCAGGGGAGCATGTGACTCTTGATCTCAGCATTGTGAGTTGAAGCCCCACATTGGGTATAAACGTTACTTAAAAATAAAATATTAAAAAAAAAAAGAAGGAATAGAGAAAATGAGCAGAAACAATATTCAAAGAAAAAAATGGCCAAGAATTTTCCCAAACTGAAGAGAAATCTCTGCCCACACACTCAGGAGGTTCAAGAAAACTACAAGGAAGATAAATACAAAACATACTTTGGTGTATCATAGTAAAATTGCTGAGAACAAAGAAAAAAGTCTTAAACACAGCCAGAGAAAAGGGACATATTTCTTGGAAAATAATGTGAGATTGACGGCTGTCTCCTAAGAAACAAACAAACAACAGGAGCCTGAAGTTGATGAAATGATATGTATTTAAAATGCTGAAAGAAACTGGCTACCTGCCAGGATTTTATACCCAGCGGAAGTATCCTTCACAATGAAGGCAAAATGGTTAGTTATTCAAAAGCAGAGGGCTGCAGAAATCTCTCAGCAGCCTGTCCACAGAGAAGAACTAATTGGAGTTCTTCAGGCAAAGGAGGACTAACTCTCAGGTGGAAAGGTGGAAATGCAAGGGAGATGGAAGAGCTCCGTGTGAATTGAGATAAATAAATGTGGATGTATGAAACAATCCCTATAATGTCTTATGGAGTCCAAACTATACAGAGCATCATCAACATTTGAAAAATCAACATTTTTCTATATTAATTTTTAAAAGAGGATGAAAAACTGAATCACTTTGAAAGTCGCAGAATAAGAATTTGAAACATTCAATACCTATTTTATGATGAAAACATCTCTTAACAAATTAGAAACAAATGGGGCTTCCTCAATCTGATAGGAGAGAGAGGGATGCATCCACACACATAGGAAGTTGAATCCATATGTAACGCCATTAGCAGAATTAACTCCAAATGGATCCAGGGCATAACTGTGAGACCTAAAGCAATACAACTCTTAGAGACTACACTGGACAAATGCTCTATCACAGTGCATTTGGCAATGATTTCTTGGGTAGGACACCAAAGATAGGCAAAAATGAAAAATAGACAAATTGGACTTGAAAAGTTTAAAATTTTGTGCATTGTAAGATACTCTCAACAGAATAAAGAGGCAACCCACAGGCTGGAGAAAATATTCTCATATCTTGTATCTGATAAGAGATCAATTCACAGAATATCTAAAGAACTCCTAAAACCCTCCAACAAAAACCAAACAACCTAATTCAAAAGGGCAAGGGATTTATCCTATCCAGTAGGATGGCTACCCTCAAGACAGACAAACAACAACAACAAAACAAAATGACACATGTGGATGAGGATGTGGAGAAATTAGACCCCTGTATGCTGTTGGGGGAATGGAGGGGAATGTGAAGTGGTGCAGGTGCTATGGAAAACAGCATGGAGAGTCCCAAAAAATGAAAAATAGAATTATCATATGATCCAGCAATTCCACATCTGGCATGCACCCAAAAGAATTGAAAGTAGTGTCTCAAAGACATATTTGCACATCTGTGTTCCCAGAGGCATTATTCACAATAGCTAAGAAGTGGAAGCGACGTCGGTGTCCACTGATGGATGAGTGGATGAGCAAACTGTGGTCCGTCCACACACTGGACTATCATCCAGCCTTGGAAAGGAAGGAAATCCTGATGTCTGCCACCACACAGATGAACTTGAAGGCATGCCCAGTGAAGTCGGCCAGTCAGAAAACAGATAAACCATGTGTGATTCCAATTGTACGAAGGACCTAGACTAGTCAGAATCATAGGGACGGAGAGTAGAAGGGGCTCCAGGGGCCAAGGGGGAGAAAATGCGGTGAGTGTGTCAAGGGCACAAAGTTTCAGTTTTACAAGATGAGTGAGTTCTAGGGGTGGATGGTGGTGATGTTTGCACTATGATGTGAATGTATTCAACGCCACTGAATTGTCAGTTAAAAATGGTTATGAAGGTGAATGTCATATGTACTTCATCACAATAAAAATTTAAATGTCACCTACAATGACATCACTAAACATCAGCTAGTTAAGCATACGTGTGAAGCTAAGTCCTCCGCTGAAAGTTAATGAAATGTTACTGACATAAAACACTAAAGATGTAAATAAAAAGAGCTATTCTGCGTTCGGGGAATGGAAAACTTAACACTGAGAAGATACCCGATTATTCTCAAATGACCTCAGTGCAGTCTCGATCACACTCTCTGGAGGTTTTTGTCTCTTCTTTTTCGGCAGAAATTGACCAACTAAGTCTGAAGTTCACATGGAAGTGCAGTGTGCCCCGAGTGGCCAAGAAGAAGATGTCCGGAGAAGCAGAACATGGTTTATCTGTTCCACCCCAGCTGGGCTTTGGGTTGTTTCCACAAGCAGCGCTGGCATGACCATGCGTGTGAGTGCGCGTGCATCGCTGCCGAGTGTGCTTCGTAACAGAGGTCGAGGCTGGAGCACTCCCTCGTTCTGCGCTCTAGCAAAGCCCACAGAGGTGCAGACCCAGGAGCAGCCTCTGACCCCGCAGCAGAACAGAGCCTAGAAATGGAGGGACCCGGACAGGCCTCCCGGATTTATGACAAAGGAGACATCGCCAAAGCGCGAGGAACAGTTGCTGTTTTCCAGTACGCACTGAGTCAGCAGACATCCACAGACAGAAAGATGTGTCCGATCCTCGCACAGCTGTCTACAAGCACCAACTCCAGACCGATGCGAGATGCATGGTGGAAAGGAAGGCAGTGAAGATCCAGAGGGAAGGAGCAGGAACACCCTTGGAGCAGGCACAGAGAAGCACTGAACATAAAGGAAAATGTGATTCATTGAACTTTATTGAGATTAAAAACTTTAGTTCATCAGAAGGTACCAGAGTGAAAAGGAAGGCTTCAGAGTGGGAGAATATATCCGACAAAGAATTCAAATCCAAAACGTTGAAGAACCTATCTGTCGGTAAGAACGAGAAGCACACCCAGCTGAAAATGGGCGGGAGGCCTCACAGCGCCCACCGAGGGCACAGCTAAGGGCTGACCAGCATGTGCACCGGCCTGTGCTTCCTGGTCCTAGGCTGAGCTCTTTACAGGGAACAATGCCAGTGGCCTATGGCGGTGCCGGCAAGCAGGTCTGACAGCGGCATGGGGGCTGTCCAGGGTGCACACCCCGCCCCTGTGCACCTGCAGGGGTGCGCACCTGTGCTCCCCAGAAATGCTTCAACGCCCCCCCTCATGTGCACCTGCAGAGATGTGCACCTGTGTTCCCTGGGTACCCCACCCCCGTGCACACCTGCAGGGTGCGCACCTGTGTTCCCCAGGTACCTACCTCGTGTGCACCTGCAGGGGTGCATACCTGTGCTCCCCAGGTACCCCATCCCC
>NC_043700.1:192857298-192871232 GCF_006229205.1 Suricata suricatta
TGGGGGATGGAGAACTAACACTGAATATGGTTTTGATCTTTTGTGTGCCTTGGCCACTCACGTCTAGCTCAGCAAGACAGTCGCCAAAGTTATTTTGACCAGGAAATGGCAATCTCCAGCCTCCAGATGCAAATCTTGTTTACTGGCTCACTCAACGGAGTGATAATCCTTGCCTGAGGCAGACAGAAAACTTGGCGGGGCCCCGACACCTGCCCCCATGTGCACCTGCAGGGATGCACACCTGTGTTCCCTGGGAATGCTCCCCCCACCGTGTGCACCTGCAGGGGTGCACACATGTGTTCCCCAGGCACGTCCCTCATGTGTTCCTGCAGGGATGGGCACCTGTGTTCCCCGGGAATGCTCCCCCCACCCCCGCCATGTGCACCTGCAGGGGGGCGCATATGTGTTCCCTGGCCACCCTCCCTATGTGCACCTGTAGGGGTATGCACCTCTTGTTTCCGGGCATTCCCTCGCCATGTGCACCTGCAGGGATGGGCACCTGTGTTCCACGGGAATGCTTCCCCCCCCCCCCGCCATGTGCACCTGCAGGGGGGCGCACATGTGTTCCCTGGGCACCTTCCCCATGTGTACCTGCAGGGATGCGCACCTCTGTTTCCCAGGCATCCCCCGCCATGTGCACCTGCAGGGGTGCACACATGTGTTCCCCAGGAATGCTCCCCCCACCCCCGCTGTGTGCACCTGCAGGGGGGCGCACCTGTGTTCCCCAGAGAGGCTCCCCACGCGGGCGAGTCAGGGCAGCCAGAGCCCACCAGGAGTCGAACGGCTTCCTGGGTGAATGGTGCCACTGACCCTCACCAAACAGGGCCGCCAGATTTAGTGAGACTAAAGCAGTAGAACCGTCAATTGAACTTGAATTTCAGGGAAACAGTGAACACTTTGTTATGCAAGGATGCCCCATATACTTCCCATTTGGGACACACTGGCCCGAAAAAGTGTTCATTTGTTTATGAAGTATTTGTTGTTTGTCTCAAATTTAACGTGGCATCCTGCCTGTCCTCTGGCGGCCCTTCTCAAATGCGATACTGCCAAACGGAGCCCGCCTCTTGGGAGCGTGCACCGTGCAAACCCATTCATGTGGGGAGTGAGAACAGGCAAGGCCGTGTCAGTCTTTCGAAGTCAGGATGGCGGCGGGGGGGGTGGGTGACTAGAAGGGCCCGCGGGGGCCCGCAAGCCTGTTCGCAGTCCTTCTTTCGTCTGGATGCTGTCCGCGTGGGCGTGACATGAGGGGTCACAGCTGTGTGGCTCTGGGAAGTACACTTTTCTGCATATTAATGTGACTGACAGGAATGAGTGACTGGGGCTCAGACCTGCTCTAGACTCACCCCAGCGCCACTACGTTAACCCCCCTTCAGGTCTCTGGTTCAGGGCCCCTTCCACCAGGAAGTCTCCCTGGATTATGCCCAGCGCCCTGCTATACCCTCGTGCCAGCAGGCATTTCCTGCTGTGGTTGTTGTTAGTGTAACTGAGTCATCACTCCCGGAACCCTGTCTCTTACCTGCTTCTTCCCGCGTAGCCCCACGGGCAGGGACCTGCCTGGGCTCTTCCTGGGTTTCCCCAGCCCCACACAGAGACCACAGTCAAGAACACGTGCTGAATGAAAGTCTATATGTAAACCAACTTTTTTTTCACTCCTAGAAGGTTTTCTTAATGTGATCATCACATCCCCAAGAAACAGGGCCTTCTTGCTTTCAGGGTCTCACTTCTCAGAAAGAAACCATCCCAGGCATCCAGGCGGACGGCCGTTGTCCGGACCGCAGCCCAGGACGGTCCCCACAGGCCCGCGCCTCAGCTTGTAGTGGGGGAGGCGTGCGCCACACGCATTTCATTGCGAGGCGTTGGCACTTTGCTTCTCTGCTGGCACAGACACCGAGGATGCCGTATCCATTCTGGCCAGGGGGCTGGTGTGGCCTTCGGGAGCCTCACCGTGGCTCTTGTCTTGACCCTTGTAGGGATCTGCTGCAGACCCTGACGGAGGAGGAGCTTCACACGCTGGAAAGGAACCTCTGCATCTCCCAGGACGTGGAGTACCCTGTCCGGGCAGACGCCCAGGCGCCCCGGGCCCTGGCGCCCTCCTTCCCCTCCCCCCTCCCCCACGAGGAGATGCTCTCGGCCAAGACCAAACGCCAGGAGGGAGAGCTGGCCTGCTCCATGCAGTATGACGACCAGGAGCTAGAGCAGCTCAACCGCATGGTCCACAGGGCCGGGGATGAGATGTCATCCCTCCTCTCCCCGCCCAGCGCCTGCCAGTCCCCCGCGCACAGGCCGGGGGCGGAGGGCAGCCCCCGAGGGGAGGCCTCCCCGGGCAGCGCCCGGCTGCGGCCGGGCAGTGACGAGGAGGAAGGAAGGGTGTTCTTCATGGATGACGTGGAGGGGGCCGCAGAGGCCCCGGGCAGCCCGGCTGGGTGGGCGGGCAGCGCCAGTGCCGACCCCCAGGAGAGAGGACCGGGCAGGGGGCGTGGAGAGGCAGAGGTGAGCAGCCCCGCCGAGGCAGAGGAGGGGGACCTGAGCAACAACAACAACGTCCAGGACGACAAGCTGTGGGCGGTGGGCCCCAACTCCTGCAGCTGCCTGGACTCGCAGCCACACCTGGACGGCTGGGAGGCGGGGATGGACGCCGCGGGGACGGCGGAGATGATCGCCCACCGGACCGGGGGCATGAAGCTCTCGGCCACCGTCATCTTCAATCCCAAGTCGACCCCGGCCTTGGGCACTGCCAGCGCCACCCCGGAAGCCTCTGGAGACGGCATCTCCCCAGCGGGGCCTGCGGCCGAGGGGACAGACAGTGGCTCCCACAAACTCAGTACCGCGGCCACCAGCTGCCTCCTTAACTCCTGTGTGTGCTGCGGGGGCTGTGGGGGCGGCAGGGAGGACGCCGTCGCCCAGAGTCTGCGGGACAAGTGCGGCCCAGGAAGCGTCATCAGCGCCTCCTACGTAGGCTCGGCCAAGGCCGGCACCAAGGCCCCTGCCGAGACACGGGAGGAGGCCAGACCTGTGCCAGAGGCATTGCCCATGGACGCCCCGTGCCCCCTGCCCTCAGAGGACGCCTCTACTTCCAACAAGTGCCTGCCACACACCTCAGGTCCTCAGGTGGATGCAGCAGACGGGTCGCCTGGAGCGGGCGATGCCACCAGCCCAAGAAGGGAGCCTGAGGCGGGACCGCAGGACGCCGGGCAGCCCTCGACGGCCAGCGTGGAAAGTCAGCAGGGAGAGGTGGCCCAGCAGGAGGCCCCGCGCCTGTCGGGCTCCAGGTAAGAGCCATCTCTGGCCGCAGCTGGGTTCCTGTGTCTGTAGCAGGGCTCACTCCCCGAGCGCTGACCCTTCTCAGGTGTGCGAGGGGAGGTGGGAGGTGGCTGGTGTCGCACACCCCCACGGAGGCCCCTGACCGCCCGGTTCAGACGCCGTTCAGGTGCTGTGGGCACAGCACCGAGCCCTCGGCCCACCCCCTTGCACCATCCTGGCCCCTCCTGGCCCTGGGGATCCACGCTGGGGAGAACTGGGCAGTGGCCGCCTCTGAGCATGCTTCCATGTGTCCTGCTCTGCATCTGGCCATGGAAGTGGAGCCCCCGGGGCCATGGTCGGACCCTGGGGACGCTCTGGGCGCATTCACAGGCAGTGCCTCTAAGGCTCTGTCCTCTCCCTTGCCCTCCCCAGGGGCCCTCTCGTGTCTCCCCCAGAGGCAGAGGACCAGGAAAGGCAGGCCGGTGGGGGTCTGCTGGACCGTGACACCTGCGCACCTCTTTAGACTCCAGGCCGCGGTCCCTTCCCCTGCTCCCCACACCCTGGACTTATCCAGAACAAAGCAGAGCGTTGCCCCAGCGCCTGCCATGTGCCTGCTGTGTCCTTGGCATCAGGAAAGGGTTCTCACAGGGCTGTCACCACCCTCAGCCCTCCCGCTGAGGTCCTGCTGGCTTTGGCCCCCGGCCTGGTGGTGGCAGCCAATTCCGTGCAGGTCTGCAGCCCCTCCTCGCTCTACCCCCAGCCCCAGGCGGCCACTCGTTTACCTGTGTCTCCTCGCTGTGTCTCTTCGGGACAGTTCAGATACCCAGAGTGCACGTGAGCCCGGCTCCTCCCACTGACCCGATGCTTTCCAGGCCATCACTGTCGGAGCAAACGCAGCGCCGCCTTCCTTTCTGTGGCTGAGTAGTTTCCGCCGACTTGTGTCCCTGGCTGGTGCCGTCGGGCTGTGCGCGGCCGCGGATAGTCCTGCTCTGCAGATTCACGAGCGTGTTTTTGTGCGGCCGGCGGTTTTCATTTCTCGTGGGTGTATCGGCAGGAGCTGGACCGCGGCGTCATCTGCTAACACTGCGGTCAGCTCTTCCAGGCTCCATTGACTTTTCCAGAGTGTCTGCAGTTCCGCGCCCACCTGTCCCGCGGGAGGCTGACCTCGTGGGCACCCGCACTGGCGCCCATTGTCGCCTGAGGTTTTATCAACAGTGTGTTTGTCCTTAGGGTGCGCATACAGTGCTCCCACCTCCCTCGAGACCCAGACGGTCCCTCTCTTTGAGGCCGAGCCCCCAGTGTGACTCACAGCAGGCTCTTTTATTCCATTCAACGTGAGATGCATGGAGATTGTCATTTGCGTTTAATTTTATAGTTACATGAAATATTTGCATGGTTCCCAGTCAAATCTATGTTATAAGATATACCCAGAGAAGTCTCTCTTTGCCTTGTTCTTCCTGAAGGCAACAGTTTTATTTATTTATTTTTTTACGATTTACCTTTCAATTTAAAAATATAAGCACAGATCAACACGCACATTTTCCCCTCCCATTCTTGGGCCACGGGCCTCATCCAGCAAGCGGGGTCCTCCGCCTTGCTGTCCTGGCCTTCTAGCCTGGAGGCCTGTCCATCGTGGTTTCTGGAGATGTGCCCACTTCCCCCGAGTCGTGTGGTCCCCGCGAGGCTGGGCCGGCGTGGCCTCAGACCCGTCCTGTTGCCGGCCTCGGGTTGCGCCGGGCCCTGCCGTCACGGACGGGGCGAACATCTCCTCCTAATTTTGAGATGCAAGCCTTCCTTCCTCGCCCGTGTCCAAAGGCGTGAATCATTGTCACAACCCTCTGGGTGGCTTTCTTCCTGCAGCACAGAGCTGGTTGGTGAGCAGATACCTTTTGTTGCCAGGATGATAGGCGATCACCAGGAATTCTCCGGCAGGGTACGTGAACTCTTCAGCTTTTGACCTGCCTCCCTTTCTGGGCCCGGCCAGCGGGCACCTGCTGTGTCTCCTGAGGTCCTGCCGCGTCCATGGTGGACACGGCTCGTTCGCCTCACACACAGCTTCCCAGGCCTCACTCAGTGGAGCTCAACACTGAGGCTGAGCTGAGGAAAGGAAAGAGAAGCCCCACCGTGGCCTTGAGAGACAGGCCCGTCTTGCAGGGGAGCAGAAGGTGCAGAGGGTCGGAGAAGGGAAGAATGTGGCAGGTGGCGGGCGATCCAGGACCCTGACAGCCACGCCCCCCTCCACTCCCCCGCCGCGGGGACTCCACCAGCAGTGCTCACTTCACGAGCTGACCTCATGGAGTGTGCTCAAGCACTAACACAGAAGTGACAGAGCAGGGGTGCTGTTAAAATGGACAGACACGAACGACCAGGCTCACACAGGCAGGAAGTTCACCGAATTCGTGAGGCTTCACGGCAGAGACCGAGGGTCCTGTGCGCAGGGGCTGGTGACGACCCCTCCCGTTCTGCAGGTGGAGAGGCTGCAGTTTGCCTCGGCTTCCAGTGCTTGGAACGCATGGGTGGCCGGCAGCCTCCTGCCTGCCCACTGTCCTGACCCGCAGGTGACAGCGGCTGGAGGAGTGAGCGGGCGGCAGGCGTGGCTCACGAGCTCCTGACCCCTCTCGGGAGTCACGCAGGTGCAGCCTCACGCCCCTGCAAGCCACACGGGTGGAACAGGCACATGGAGCTGTGACGGAGGGTCCGCGTGCCCCAAGGGCACGTGGAGCAGGTTTTCCTGGTCAAGCAGAAGACAGGCGGCTGGGTGGGGCACTGGGGTCTCAGCCGGAGAAGCCCCCTCAGAGGGTGGCAGCCTGCGCCATGCCCTGCAGTCACCCTGCTGCACCAGGGCCCGTTCCACCAGCGCTGTTGCCAGGACCATGGGACGTGGCCCTCAGCGGAACCCTGGGCGGAATGTTCCAGAACCATGGGTCCTTCAGCTTTTTTCTTTTTACTGGTTTCTCTCCAACCTTTTCAGGAAAAGTGAGGAGCATTTTAAAGGAAGCTTGTTTTTCCCTGTCTAGACTCACCTCACTGTTCCAGAACCTTCCATGCTCTTGAAGCCTGAATAAGTCACTTGTCTACAACGTGGACGCTTGGCCTGCCTCAGGTCTGGTTTGTCCTTCCTGCAGACACGGACTAGAGTATTTCCACCCTCTGCCTTCTCTAAAACGTAACATGGGCTCTCTTTTTTCTCATAAACGTGTCCCTGTTCATTGTAGAAACTTTGAAAACATAAGGAAGAAAAACAGAAGGAAATAAAAATCATCCTAAATCCCATCAGCAGTTTTATTATTCTCACTGAATATTATCTTACGATGATTTCTCTGTAGCTCTTGAAAAACACTCTTTCCATTGAATTTTACGGTAGCCTAAGGACATATCTAATTTATTCTACATTTTCCTACTTCTGTATATTTTTTCTGTGTTAAATTAGCCTTGTGGTTTTGTTCCCTTATGGCTCTACGTCTGCTTCTTGGAATTTTTTTTTCATGTTTATTTATTTATTTTGAGAGAGGGAGAGAGAGAAAGAGTATCCCAAGCAGGCTCCACACTGTAAGTACAGGGCCCGACTCGGGGCACCAACTCACAAACCGTGAGATCATGACCTGAGCCGAGATCAGTAGTCAGAGGCTTAACTGACTGAGCCCCCAGGCGCCCGGTTGGATTATTTCTTGAGAATCCACCGGTAGTAGAGTCAGTACAGCAAAGGTATAAAGCCTTGGAGATCTTAGCCACCGCTTAGGTCAGGTCGCCAACCAGAAGTCACAGTGCCCCACCGCGGCGGCATGCCGGCGCAGCCCACACAGCCACAGGCCCGTTTTTTCCACCTTGAGGGGCAGAAGTAGGACCCTCTGTGTTGTTGGAATCTGCTTTTCTCTGGTGGTCGGTGCCCTGCGTACTTCTGCCTGTTTCGTGGTTCCTGTTCCAACACGTCTCTTGCTTATTTTCCAATTGGGTTTTCATGTCTTTTTTACTGACTTGAAAGCACTCCTTCTGTCTGGTGCGTCTGCTGTGGATGGATTTACCTGACATGCTACCTGCCCTTTGGTTTTATTTGTTGATGGCGTCCATTTTGTCTTGTGTAATTAAATTTATAAGAATTCTAGAGACAACTTTTGGTTCTCACGTTTGTTGTTTGTTTTTCCTCTGGTTTGACTGAGCACCTCCTCACCTCCTCTAGTGTCCTGTGGGCGTCTCTTCTTTCACCGTCTACTCTGAGCCCAGTCTCAGAGATCTGGGTTGTTCTTCCTTCCGAGACCGTCTCTAACCATCAGAGGGAGCGTGACTGTCACGGGCGGGGGGCCATCCTGACATGCAGGCAGGGCTACTCCAGTCTCTGACTCAGGGGGACTTCAGAGACCATCGTCACCTGTCCCACCCTGAGGGGCTGCTCTGCGTCATTCAGTTCTTCAGGTGCATTTGCGAGTCTGGCGGGCAGTGCCCCCCACCCCCCGCCTCTTCCTCATGCACTTGGTCGGCCTCTCTGACTGTCGTCTTGGGTACAATGGTAAGAATCTGGAAGGCCATCCTTGGCACAGGATTCTGAGCCGCTGCTCTGCCCAGGCGCTCCTTCCTTGCAGAGGGGGTCGCCGGCACGCCTCACCATGTGGGGAGCGGAAGGGGGGCTGTGCTCCCTGCACCTGCAAATGCTGCTCGGGACTGGGTCCAGGGGAGGGGGGGAACCTGTGGGCTGGATGCTTCACCTTGACCTCCTCGAGTCTTGGTCTTGTCATCTGCAAGATGGACTGACAATAGTCCCCAGCGCAGATGGCGCCTGGAGGGGAGCCAAGAGGCCACGGAGCATTGTCCCTTCGTGTGAGTCCACATCTTACCCCGCCGACCCCCTGGAACTTGTCTTCACCACCCGCTGCTGTTTGACGCTGTCACTCACGCACCACTACCCTGCCGCGGCGTAGGGTTGTCACTCACTGTTCCTTGCCATGTTGCTGTTGCCAGTCTTGATTTTGCCTCCCCATCACATCACTGGATTTCCCTGTCTGTGGGTCTGATTTCCACTCTGCACTGGTGGTGTGACCTCCAGGCAGGGTGTCCCGTGCTGGCAGATTCTGGAAGAGGCTGGCCTCCAGCATCACCTCATCACTGAACTTGCGTCTTGCCTGCCTGGCTCCTTTTCCAGCGGACGCCTTGCCCTCCTCTGTGCTGTGGACTTGTCGTGGTTCCACCGGAGCCCCTCTGCCCTTTGCCAGGATTGGGACGCAGACTCAGAGGCATCGGAGCCCCGGGGATGCCTGTGGCTGCAGAGGCGGCCGGCTCCAGCTCCCCCCGCACCCCATGAGCCTCTCCCCCACACGGAGGGAACTGTTTAGACACCTGCGGACCCCGCCCCGCCTCAGTGCCCAGCCCAGCGGCTGCAGAGGGTGAGCCTCCCAGAGCCTGCGGTGAGTGGTGAGTCCTCGGTCACTCGGAAACCTTCCCCAGAGGCGTGGGACTGGCTCTTCTGATGTGCTGTGTGCACGCATCACCGAATCGGCTTTCCCTCTGGCAGACGGTGGGTGTCAGGCCGGCCGCTCCAGGCCTGGGATCAGCCCAGGGCCCGGGGTGGGACCTTACCAGTATCTGAGGGCTACTGCTGTCTTGAGTCCTCCAGGACTTTGAAGCCTGTGCTCCCCTCTCCCGTGTGGGATCAACAGCCTCGGATTCTGGTGCAGGCAGCCAGGATGGTTGGGGGTGCTCCGGGGCACCAGTCCTGAGCCAGCACCTTCAAAGGTAAGGGGGTGCCAGTCAAGGCATGGGGCAGTAGGACTGTGCACTGCCTAGGCACCGGGCCCTCAGTGAGTAGCCTGAGACGGGCCTGCCCCCCGCCCACTGGCTTGCTGGGCTCTCTGGGGGGCTCAGCAGAAGACCAGCTCCAGAATCAGGTGACAGGGTGAGGCTGGGTCTGACCCTAACCTCTTTCTGGCAGCCTATGGGACTGGGGGGCAGGGCCTGCCCCATGGGCCTTGTTTCACCCCCACCGGGACACACACATCCCTGCTGCCATTCTGCCAGGGCCATTCTAGGGCTGGACACTGGGCACAGGCCTCGCTGCTCCTGCCATCTGTCCCTGCGGCCCGTGTCCCCTGCAAAGAGCACAGAGGCCTCCCACCAGCTCCTGTCCCTGGAAGGAAAGACAAGAATGATTGAGTGGTTTAAAAATAGAGAAGGACTGGGAATTAATTAGACTCTTAGAAAACAGATTAAGCATAATGACTGTCATCAAGTCAATTGTTAGCTGATGATGCTGCTCAGCTGACACAAGGCGGGACAGGAGCTGGGACGGGAGCCAGCACTGGCATGAGGTCAGAGGTCAGGTCAGGGCCGGGTTCTCCCATGAGTCCCCTGAGCCCCTCACCACGCAGCCTGCAGCAAGCACAGCGACTAAGGCCCAAACCACTAGAACCCCTGGAGGGCAGTGGAGTGCCCGCACACAGGAGGCGCTCGGCTGGGGGCTCCTGGGAGGGGTGCCTGTCTTGTTGGCGGGCCTCACCGGGTCAAGGTCTGTCGTACAAACTCACAGCTGGGTGTGGAGCCCGAGAGAGCTCACCGGCCTGGGCCTGACTGTGCTCCAGGCAGTGCCTGTGTGTCGACAGCGGCGTCAGCACCCCGGACAGCTCCGTCCTGGGCGCCCGCAGCCCCTCTTCCCCGCTGACCCCACCCAGCAGGCCTTAGAGGTCCCCTCATCCAGACAGCTTCTCCCTCCAGCCCGGCTGCCTCCCCGCACCCCAGACATCTCACGTCCTCCCACCCCGCGCTCCCTACGCCTTCACCTCCCAGCTGCGCCACTGGGCCCCGCCCCCCTCTTTCCCTCGCTCTCCCCACACTGTTGGTCAGTCGGTGCCAGGAAGAATATGCCATCGATGCATAAGATGGAGAGTGATGGGTGGGCTCTGGGGCAGCTCCAGCAGTCAGAGCAATCCAGGCAGGCCTCCTGGGGTGGTGACATTCTCTGAGACCTGAATAGGAAGGCGGGGAGGGAGGATATGTGTCCCAGGCAGCAGCAGGTCCAGCAAAAGCCAAGGTGCCAGATGGACAGGGGATGTGGTGGGAAGCCGAAGGGGAGGGCAGGCGTGGCAAAGCCCAGCGAGGCTTGTGGGACGAGGCAGCACAGCATCAGAGGCAGGAACACATGAGCACAGTGCAGACACACAGCCTGGCATTTCTAAATAATTCCACCAGCTTTAGTAATATGTGACTGGCATAGAGTAAGGCGTGGTGAGTGAGGGTACAGTCCCTCCACACGCCACCAAGCCGTTTAACTCCAGCTGTTCTGATGGCCTGAGGTGGTACCGTGATGGTGGCCCCAGTCTGCATTTCTGCAAGGACCGCTGACCTCGAGCGTCTTCTGTGCCCAGTGCCCGCTGCCTGTCTTCTTTGGGGAAACCTCTACTGTATTCAAATCCTTTGCTGTTTCTTTCAATTGGGTGATTTCCTTATTGAGTTTTGAGAGTTCTTCATTCATTCAGGAGTCCTTTATCAGAATATAATTTGCAAATATTTTCTCCCAGCCTGTGGCTTATCTTCTTGTTCTGAGTATCTTTTGAAGAGCAGAAGTTCTTGTTTCAGTGAAGTCCTGTTTATCAACGTCTTTCTTTCCTGGACTGTAATTTTGGTATCATATCTAAGGGTTATTTTTATAACCCCAAATCACAAAGATTTTTCTCCTGTTCTAGAAGTTTTGTATTTTTGGTTTTTACATTTAGGTCTATGATGAATTTGGGGCTAACTTTGTATATGGTATGAGGTTTGGATCAAAATTTTATTGTGTTTTGCATAAGGCAAACCAATTACTCCCGCACCATTTGTTGAAAAAGACCATCCCTTCTCCACTGAATTGCCTTTGCACCTTCATCAAAAATCAGTCAACTAAAAACGTGTGGGTTTGTGTCTGGACTCAGTACTCTGTTTCATTGATCATCTATATTGATAACAGTATCACACTATGATGTATGGGCAGCTGGTGTCTAAAAAACCTTTTCGTTTAATGTTTTCTCTTGAGAGAGAGAGAGAGACAGAGACAGAGACAGAGACAGAGACAGAGTGTGAGTGGGGCAAGGGAAGAGAGAGAGGGAGACACAGAATCCGAAGCAGGCTCCAGGCTCTGAGCTGTCAGCACAGAGCCCGATGCGGGACTCGAACCCACCAATTGCGAGATCATGACCTGAGCCGAAGTCGGACGCTTAACCGACTGAGCCCCCCAGGTGCCCCTAAATGTAGCTTAAAGTCAGGCAGTATAAATCTACAACTTCCTTCTTTTTCAGAACTGTTTTGATTATTCCAGGTCCTCTATATTTCATATGAATTTTAGGACCATGTTGTCAATTTATATGAAACAAAATAAAAAAACAATGCCTGCTAGGATTTTGACTGGAATTTTGTTGAATCTGTAGATCAACTTGGGAAGAATTAGCCCCTTAATAAGATCAGGTCTTCCAGGTCAGGAACATAGTATATCTCTCCATTTATTTAGGCTTTTCATTCTCTCAGCAAAGTTTTATAGTTTTTATTATAGAAGCCTTGCACATATTTTGTCAGATCAGAATTCTCCCTAAGTATTTTATATTTTTGATGATATTATAAAATTTTTTTATGATTTCAATTTCCAATTGTTCATTGCTAATATGGGGAGATGTAATTGAGTCTTATATATTGATTTTGTCTCTGCAACTTTACTAGACTCAGTTTATTAATCACATTAGTTCTTGTGAAGATTCATCAGATTTCCTGCAGATGATGTCATCTGTGGAAAGAGAGCCAACTTTGCGTTTCCTTTTCAACTGGATACTGTTTACTTCTTTTTCTTGCGTTTGTGCGCTGACAAGGACCTCTGGGACCATGCTGAGTAGATTTGACGCAGGATATTTTTGCCTTGTTCCTGGTCTCAGAGGAATTTTCATAGGTGCCCTTTGCCAGGTCCAGTAAGTTCTCTTTTGTCCTCAGTTTACTGAGAGTTTTTATCAAGAAAAGATGGATTTTCTCAAATGCTTCTTCTGTGTCTGTTGGGATGATCTTACTGTCTTTATTATTTTAGTCTATTAATGCGATAAATTACATTGATTGATTTTCAGATGTTAAGTTAATCTCACATTCTTGGGATGAACTTTACTTGGCCATTATCCTTTTTATGTATTGTTGGTTTCAATTTGCTAAAATTTTAAGCATTTTGCATCTGAATGTGAGGAATGCTAGGCAGTAGTTTTCTATTCGCATAGTGTCCTGTTCAGAATTGGGTATCAGGGCAAAGCTGAGGTCCTAGGGAGAGTTGGGGAGCATTCCCGCTTCTTCAGTTTTCCGGAAGAGCTTGTGTTGAGCGGGCCGTCTCTCTGCCTGAGACACTAGTTGGAGCCCCCAGTCGGGCTGTCTGGGCCTAGAGTTTTCGTGGCAAGGTTGTCACAGCTTCAGTTGTTTTACCAGATGTAGGTTTGCTCAGTTACCCGTGTCTTACTCGGTGAGTGGAGGAGTTTGCCTGCATTGCCCTCACTCCTTTCTCCATCCTCTTGATGTTCCCTCGGAAGGCTGATACCCAATAGCCCGGTGATGGTCCCCTGCTTAGAAGTTTCCGGGGCTCCCTACTCTCCTGGTCTCTTGGACCTCGGGCAGCCGCCCCACCACCAGCTCCTTGCGCCCACCTAGTGCCAGCTTTCCAGAAGTACTCCGCACTCTCATGCCTCTGGGCCTTGTTTGCTCCTTGGGTCATTGTCCCCTCGCTGTCTGCTGTGACATCCCTCCCATCCTTGCTCCACCATGTCACCATGTGCCTTTGATGGAACCCATGGGAACTTTGCCCCTGTGGCCTCTCTGAGTGCCATGGCTACATTTCATGCCATCCCCGCTTCCCAGATTGGAAGCAGGAGCTCAGAGCCCCTCTCCTCGGTCTGAGTCCAGTTCAGAGGCCCACTGCAGAACCCTGGGGCCCATCCCCAGAGCCCAGCCTTGAGTCTCATGTCTCCTCATCTGTCCTCCGGCCCCCACACCACATCCCTGAGGCTGAGGGTACAACTTAGGGTGCTTGTTGGGGGGAACATCCTTGCCCTAGCTCAAGTGAAAATGAGGGCCACCAAGGGTGGAGGGCAGCCCTGGGATTTGGAGGGGAACCCCGTCTCACATCCTGGGTTCTTTCCCTCAAACCTCTGCCCCCGCAGGGGATCTCCCCTGGGCCACGAGCCCTCTGCTCAGTGCAGCCCTGCTTCCCAAGCAGCGTCCATGCCCTCATCCACCCAGGGTGTGTGGCAGGTGGGTGTTTGCGGGTTTGGGGTGGGGGCACGCTGCAGGGGCAGCTCCAGGGAAAGGGGACTGGCCTGCTGCGCTGGGCGTTGAGGAACAGCTGCCCTGCCCACCCTCCCAGCAGCCCCTGGGCCTGTCCGTCCCTATTCTGCCCACCTGCCCGCCCCCTCCACATGCAGGGCCCACAGGGCAGGGCGGAAGGCTCTGAGCAGGCGTGCCGTGTGCTTGGGAAGCAGTGAGCCCTCCTCCTCGGGATGCGGGAGGGGGGTGCGGGTGTGAACATGTTGCATCTATACTAAGGTAATCATGTAAGGATCAGGTTCCCATAACCCAACCCTGGGACCTTCTCCAGAGCTGGGCTCTGCCGTGTCCCCAGAGGAGTAGGACTGCAGCCCCCGCCCCTCTTCATGGAGGGAGCAGGGTGTGCACCTGACCCCAGGGTGGCAAAGGGCCAGGGGAAAGGTAGGGGAGAGGTG
>NC_043700.1:192871332-192887894 GCF_006229205.1 Suricata suricatta
GGCCCCAGTCACAGGTTCTGGGGATCTCACGTGGGCACTGCTTTCGGGGGGCTCTCCTGTTCTTCCCAGAGGGGGTGTTCCGCCAGAGGGGTGAGGAAGCCCTGCTGGGCACTGTTTCCTGCGCCCCAGGCAGCAGTCCAGCTGTGGAGAAAGTGTTATTCCCAGAGCCCTCTTCCAGTTCTGCTCCATGTCTAATGCATTCACACTCTTTGTTCGGCAGATACAGATTGGGAGGCTAGTGTGGGGCGGGGGGCTGTCCTCGATGCTGGGGTACAGCAGTGGGCTGTTGCTGCTGAGCCAACCTTGCATTCTCCCAGAGTGAGACGCAGAGTCGGCACACACAGGCTGTGTCAGGATGCTGAGTGTCCCAGTGAGCACAGCGCAGGGTGGGGGCAGCAAGAGAGCCGGGCAGGGTGAGCGGGTCCTGCTTTGGTCAAGGAAAGCCCTTGCTATAGAGCATACCAAATAGAGGCTTCTGGGGGTAGCCAGAAAAGGAGCATTCTGGGCCCACTGACATCCATGCAAAGGCCCTGTGGCCATGGCGTGTTCAGCTTATCTGTCACAGCAAGGACCAAGTGTGAGAGGCATGAATGAGGGGAGGGTGACAGAGAGAGTCCCGCCTAGGCCAGGCCCTGTAAGCCTCACCCTGTAAGGCTTTCCGCTTTTACTTGGACTAACTGGGAGGCAGTGGAAGGTTTCAACAGGAGAGACATGTTCCGACTTCTGTTTGAAGATGCTTTGTCCGGGGCCTTTGGTAATCTTGGGGCAGCCCCCGGCACGGTCGGGGGAGTTCGTGCCTGGCCTGTCCTGGCTCCTCTGAGGCCTGAGGTGATTCCCCTCCATGAGTCTTCTGGGGCAGCCCTGTGGGCATGAGTGGGGCAGGGCCCCAGGGCCAGGCCTCTGGACACAGTCCCCAAGCTGACCAGGGCCCCCCAGCCCCTGGCAGAGAAGGGGAAGGGGCGGACCCTGGCGCGCGGTGGCGTGTGCGGAGACAGGGTGTGTCCTGTAGATGGGAGTGTCCCTCTGCGTCCAGCCTGTGCGGTGTCCCCCAAGGGTCCAGTGCCTGCCCCTGGCCAGCAGTCTAGCAGCTGCCCATGCTGGATCAGCAGCCATCCACAGGGGTGGCCCTGGACAGTGCCCAAGCAGTGGCCATCCCTGTGGCCCCTGGGGACCGGGCAGATCCAGGCTGAGGTCCCAGGGGAGATTCTGCCTGCAGCTGGCCGTCTCGTCTCGTGTTCCCTCAGCCCCTCGGAGCCGATGTTCTGCCTAGGATCTGTGTCTTTGTGGAGTCCTTGTCTCTCTCTCCCCACCAGCCCCCCTACCCTGCTCGTCCGGAGCCTCAGGGGGCCTGCATGGCCTCAACTCTCTGTGGAGCCAGGGCCCTTCCCCTGGTTTCTGTGTGCTGGCCGCCCCGCATGGTCCAGGAGGGCCTCTGGAGCATTGATCTGCGGGGCTGGGGTGCAGGGCTGACCCCAGGGGGCGCCCCTGAGCCGCTTCCAGCTCCCCTTGGAGACCGAAGCCGCCGCAGGCGGGGCTGTGGCGCCACCTGCCGCTGACAGGCGTGTCCTCTCTCCTGATCACAAAAGTAATACTTGCTGCTCGAAGACACTTTGGGAAATCATGGTTTGTCCATAGTCCCACTACTCAAATATACGTGATATTAATGTTTTATTGCATTTCTCCATTTCTCACTATGTGCATATGATCTCCCTAATTTTTAAAATGCTGCCTTTTCATTTAATATTTTGACATTTCTAGCATCTGTCCTTCTACAAAGTGGAAATTGTCTGGTTGTGACCTGATGATTTGTTGAGCCAGGTGACCCACCAATGACAGACATTTAGCTTATGAACTATTTCCCGAATGGGAGTTCACTGGATGATTGCAAAAAAATGTTCCTTTATTTTTTTCTTTAAGTGTCCACTGCAGTGGCTTTAGTATATTCAGTTTGGCAAACATTTTCATCACCCCGTAAAGAAACCTTGTACCTGTTATCAGTCAGTCAGTCACTCCCCATCTCCCCGCCCCCACGCCCCCCTCTACCTTCTGTGTCTGTAGATTTGTCTCTTCTAGATGCTCTGCATGAGTGGAATCACACCCCATGGGACCTCTGGTGCCCGGCTTGTCACAGTCAGCCCAGCGTCTTCCACGTCCATCCTTGTAGTGTGTGCGCATCTTCCCTCCTAGGGCTGAATAACGTCCACCCTGGAGATGGACCACTGTTTACCCACCATCTGTTGATGGGCTTGGAGACCAAGCTGCGGTGAACATGGGCGTATGGTACTTGTTGGAGCCCCTGCTCCCAAACTTTTTGGGCAAAGCTGTCACCTGACACTGGGGACAGTGAGTGGCAGTTGACGTTGTAAACAGTGAAGCAGTGAAGTCCCCACCCCCTTTCCTTACTCAGCTCCCAGGGCAGGGATGGCAGGTGGAGGGCAGCCAAGCCCCCAACGCTCAGACTGAAAGTCTGGGGCCTGTCCAGGAAGCCCCGGCTCAAGGAGAGGGCTGTGGGCAAGCAGGAGGGTGCCAGCTCGGCACGGATGTGCGCAGCCACACACGCCAGCCTGCCCTCGCCTCTCCACGGCCCAGGGAAGCATTAAATACTCATAGCGAATACTCATTATGTTAGAGTGTGCCAATACCGCGCACACTGTGCACCTGCCCTTGACGGAAGGAAGGGAGCCCATGCAGCCCAGCTTCCTTCTGTACCAGGTGGAGGGCTGGGGAAGGGGGGTTCGACAATGACCCGAATTCTCAGGTGTCACATCTTTGACCTTCTTAATGGTCTTCCCTCATGGGACATGTGCCCACGTAAGACCTAGGGTGGTCCTGCGTCTTTCTGTGCTGTGAGGGACACACACAGCATGTGAGGGGCTGTGACCGGCTCCCCTCTGCCTCTGTCGACTCTGCCACCGCACGACAGGATCACAGCTGATCCGCCCCATCGCGGAGCACCCAGTGCCACAGTGAAGATGCTGCTACGTCTGCGGATCACAAGGGCAAAGTTCCACGTGCGTGTCGGTGGCAGCTGGTGCCAAATTCTCTCCCTGAAGCTGTGGCCCCAGCTCACGCCACCCCCAGCAGCACGAGGCTGCCCTTGTTCCACCTGCACCACGTGGCCTTCGGTGCCTCCCTCTGAAACAGGACAGACGACCAAGGACCAGGCCACTGGCATGGAAAGCAGACCCACCCCCACCCCAAGGAGAAAGAGGTGGTGCAGGCAGCCATTGGCGACGTGTAAAAGGCTTGTGTCTAAGAGGCCACAGGGAGAGCATCAATTAAAACGTCAAGGGGAAAGTTGAAAGGGAAACTAGAGAAACTGCCAGATTGTAGGACAGAAGGATAGAGAAAAAAGGAGATGAGTCGTGCAAGAATTGGAGGCACCTGGAGGGGGCAGACCCGCCCCCGGAGGGGAGGAGCAGGCGCAGGCGTGGCGGTGACAGAACCCCGTCTTAGTAATGAAGCCCCACACGAGAGGCTTAACACAGCAGAAATCCATCCTTCACAGTCGAGAGCGGCCACCACCCCTCCAGAGGCTCCCGTGGAGGGCCCTTCCCGCCTCTTCCAGCTCCAGGGGGCTGCGGGCGTCCCTCTGCGCCCTGGCCGTGCAGCCTCTGCTCTCTCCCGTCTTGTGTCTCCTCTCATTAGGACACTTGTCACTGGGTTAGGGCCACCTGATAATCCAAGATAACTTTCTCCTCTCCGGGTCTGTATCTTGATCTGAGCTGCAAAGACCCTTTATCCAAATTAGTCCGGTTTGCACATGGTGTAAGTGGGCGAGTTGTAGGAGGAAGTCAGAAGATGAAGTCAATCCAAGAACGGGAGAGGAGATGTGAGTCCACACCAGGCGGTCTACACCAGCAGAGAGGAAGGAGTTGATAGTGGCTACAGCAAAGTGAGGGCGGCAGACAGGGCAGGGCTGGTCAGGAGCCCTGCTGTGACAGCTGGCTTGTCAGGTGGTGCCTGTGACCTTGATGGCGCTGCAAAGCTACCTGTACCTCCGGGCAGCTCGGCTCCAGTGCAGGGAGAGCCTCCAGGGCAAAGAGAGTTCGGTTCTTGCTCCTGGCTTTCAGGCCCCAGAAGCCCCTGGCCATGCCCGTGCCCCCCACACCCTGTATCTCCTTCTCTGTGCAGCGGCCCCGCAGCCGGTTCTGGCTCCTCAGACAAGGCCGGGCTGGAGGCGGCCCCCCTGGCCACAAGAGAGAAGATCAGGTCCAGGTTCCATGGCAGCCATGACCTGATCCACCGCCTGTTCGTCTGCATTTCAGGTGCCTGCTGGGCCCGGCTGGGGCGGGGCCTCGGGTGGGCGGGGCCTGGTTGAAGGTGGTTGGACTGCCGGGTGGGGCCTGGTTGAGGGTGGGTGGGGTCTCAGGGTGGGCAGGGCCTGGCTGAGGGTGGGCTGCAGCATTGAGCGGGACCTGGCTGCTGGTGGGCGGGGCCTGATTGAGGTGGGAGGTGGGTTGGGCGGGGCCTCGAGTGTGGGCGGAGCATGGGTGCGTGGGTGGGGTCTGGCCGAGGGTGAGCTGCAGGGTTGGGGGGCCTGGTTGAGGGTGGGCGGGGCCTCACGGTGGGCGGGCCCTGGCCGAGGATGCGCGGCCGGGGACCCTGCTGGGCAGGGTGTGGTGGTTGCCCGGCCAGGGGAGCACCCCCTCCCTACCATCTGGGGGTCTCCCCACAGTGCCATTTCATCATCCCCAAGCCCAGGAGGAAGGAAGTCTCAATTCCTCACTAGGGTCCCATCTGTGATTGGGAACCCATCCGGCTCCCGTGGGGGCCTTGGCCACCCACACAGGGAAGGCAGGGTCTGTTCAGTTTGTGGTTCAGATCGTAGTGTACATCCTGACTAGTTTTGTTTCCTCCTGTGGGGATGGCTACGCAGTGGGGGGGTTTCAGAGGGCCGTGAGCAAAAAGATGTCTTTTTAATGCTGCTCTTTAGTTCTGTGTGTCTAAAATAACCAACACATCCATGCGGTTCAAAAGTATAACAGAACGCACTGAAGCCCCCAACTCCCGTCCGGCCTCCTGCGTGCCCTTCCCACCCCCACCCTCCCGGGTCCAGGGGTTCCCACCCCCACCCTCCGGGTTCAGGGGTGCGTCCAGACAGGGCTTCCCCGCGGCCCACTCTACCGGGCCTGCTTGGCAGGAGCCCAGCCTGCAGAATCCGCCCGTGAAGAGGGGTGTCCCTTACTGCCCAGGGCCCCCCAGGCACTGTGGAGCCTGGCCAGCTGGGACAGGAGGACCTGGGTGCGAGGAGCTTGGCTCCGCACAGCGGCCAGACTGGCCACACTGCTTTGTTTCCAGCTTTAAGGGTATTGAGCCTGGCAGGCGCTCTGTACTGTCGCCCGTGCACAAAGAATCCTCCCGAAGCGCTGAGTGCAATCCCTGGGGCGGGTCCCTGGGCTTCCAGTTCTGGCAGGACACCCGCAGCTTTCCCCCAGGCCGCCAGAAGTAGCAGCGTCTGCGCTGGAAGAGCTAACAGGGCTTCACTTGTCACTGAGAAATACCCTCACTCCGGGAGGGGAGACCCACACGGGGAGGGGGAGCCTCAGGCAGGGAGGCGAAGGGGTCTGCCATGAGAGTGGGGGAAGCAGGGAATGGCAGGGGTTGGGCAGAGGGCAGGGCCCACCCTGGCTCCTCTCGGTGCCCTGCAGTCAAGCGTACTTGGGGCAGCAGCGTCTGCCAGGGAAAGGGGACGTGATTGGAGGCACACATGGCCGTGTCCGTGAAGGTGCTGCAGTGGGCCGTGGGCACAGTTCAGGGCCCTGGGGTCATCCCTCAGTGAGAGGCTAGGACCACTCAGGAGTGGTGGCCGGGACCCCAAGGATAAAATGCATGAGTGAGAATGAGCGGGGCCTGCGGGGGCTGTCTGTGTAGGCACCCCTCCACCGGCCTCCCCTTGACTCCTGAGCTGGGTGGCCTCTTCTTGCCCCCACCGACTTGAGGACGCGGCCAGCGGCACGGGCCCCGGAGCCCCTCAGCCTGACGGCCGCTCCTCTCCCAGGCGTGGCTGACCAGCTGCAGACCAACTATGCCAGCGACCTGAGGAGCATTCTCAAGACCCTTTTTGAGGTCATGGCCACCAAGCCGGAAGCAGATGACAAGGAAAAGTTAAAGAAGGGTGAGTGCCGCTCAGGGCAGGTCCGCCACCCCAGGGATTAGCGTCTCCTCACCCTGTGCGAACATGGCCCTACACATCCACCCAGCTTCTGCACGACCTGCCACATTCCAAACAGGAAGCGCCTAGCACTGCCAGGCTCTCTGCTAGGGGACCTAGGGGCACACATCACAGGCCCAGAAGTGCCTGAGAGGCCACCTGCCTGGGGCCGCGTCCCCACTGCTGGCAGCTTTGCAGCTGGCTCACGACCCAACATGCACCGGCCTGTGCCCACAGCACCTGCTGCTCTCCCCCTGCACACGCTCCTGCAAGGTCACTCAACTTCTTGGAGCTAACAGGCTGGGCGGGACGGTACCCTTCCTCTCAGAGACAAGAGCCAGACTTGGCACAGAGTCACTTCTAGCGAATTCTCCCTGCCAAAGCAATCTGAGGCCAGCCCAGAGTGGAGGGGACATAGGCCCCACCTCTCCATGGGGGGAGTGGCTGTTCATATGCTGTGGCCACCTGGGACCTGCCTCACACTTACACATGCTCAGCATGTCACAGTGTAGACACGTGCCCTCACAAGCACACACCTCATCACAGGGCATCTGGGCACACCGGGCATCCCGACCCGGCCCACCAGTGTCCCTCCTTGCTGGGGGGAGCAGGAGCAGAGTTAGTCCTGTGTGTCGGCCCAGCTCTGCCTCCTGATAGCCCCGTGCCAGGCTACACGGCCCCCACCTGCCGGGGAATCCTGGGCGAATTGCCTTCTGAAACATCATGGTTCCGAAAAGGTGGGCGACTTGGGCCGCTTCTGCAAGCAAGGATGGTGGCTCCTCGGTCCGTGTCCGTGCCTGGGCCCCTGCCTGCCTCAGGGGTCACAGCCCAAGGAGGCCTGTCCACACACACCGTGCAGGGGCTCTGGGGCTGGGGGCCCATGGGGAGGCTGCACGCCTCTGGACATGGAAGGCCCCTGCCGGGGTCAGTACCCAGCCTGCCAGGGCTGTGGGGACCCCACACGCTGTGGGACTGCAGCTGCGCGGAGAAGCTAACCCCTGCTGGTGATGTGGAGGTGGACCTACTGGGGACAGGTGTTTGTGCATCGACCCCACCCACCCCTTTCCCTCCCAGTCACCCAGAGCCTGCGGAGCGCGGCCTTGGAGGATTGTGCCCTGTGCCAGGAGACCCTGTCGTCCTCTGAACTGGCAGCCAAAACCCGAGATGGTGACTTGGAAGGTGCGTTTGGAGTCTGGGCCAGGGCCCAAGGGGCTGCGTGCTGGGCAGGTAGCAAGGACCCTGTCTGGACTGTCCCCCTGTCTGATTCTCCAACTGGGGGTCCCTCCCCAGAGGCCCTCTGGGCACATAGCTGCCCATGGAGAGGCAGCACCCCACTCTGGTATCCCCTCCTCAGCCCCCCGGGTAGGCACACAGGCCTGCACCTGCCCCCGCCTGCGCTCCTGCTCCACAGGAAGGGCCTCGAGTGGCAGCCTCCGGCACCCTCTTCACAGGAGGCTACACTCTGCTTGTGTGGGAAGCCCGAGCCCCTGCCACCCTGTTGCCTGGAGGTCAGGCCTGCTGGGGGCCCAGTCAGGGGGAAGCATCCCGAGTAGGTGAGGGCGCTGGCAGCACGTCTGTGGAGAGGGGTGGGAACCTGGGGAAGGCGCCGAGATGGATGGCGGCAGGCCTGACCAGGCGTCGGACGCGTGTGGAGCTGAGGAGTTGAAAGTTGACCCCATTATAGGCCAGAGGCCACAGCACTCCTGGGGCTTCAGGCTGGCTGGGCTGGCCCTGCCCGGCCCTGGCTTAGAGCCTCCCTGGCGATCCAGTGCCCGGGGCGGGCGGGGGGGGGCGGTGACGGAGGCTCCAGGGATGGGGTGTCTGGAGCAGGCTCTTTCTAGAAAACCATACACAATGGTACAAAGCACCTTAGCAGGAACTCAGAGCCCCTCTGCTCAGGAGGCACGGAGGTGATGAGCTTCGAGGTCTGGCTGCCCAGTGCGCAGGCAGGGGTCACACCCACCCTGCCCGCTGGTTACCCAGACTCCTCTGGAAGTAGCACCTGCTGACAGGGCCTGGACACTGGTCAGAGGAATGGGTGGTGGGCCCAGGAAATCTTTGGGACTCTCACACTCCCCACCAGGAGAGGGGCTGGCCTTGTTCTGAGCTGGTGGCCCTGGCCTAGCACAGCCCTTAGGGGCTAACATTGTGACCTGGGATTTCCCTGGGGCCAGCCTGGGATTTTTACACAGGGGAGGGGTAGTGAGCAGGAGAAATGGCCTCCCTGCACTGGGGTGAGCTCACAGAGCCCAGAGTGGAAGCTGGGAGAGGTGGGTGGGAGGTAGTTTCGGGTCTGTGCAGGCAGGGGGAGGGGCAGACCCACCAGGCCGGGAGGGAGGCCAGGAGACCCCAGGCCCTTCGTGGACAGCAGCCTTGCCGAGTTCTGTTTGGAGGCGCTGAGGATGGGGCCAGGGGTGCAGGCCAGTGGCCACCTGAGTGTTGGGGGTCCTGTGAGGCTGGACAGACCACCACAGCACACTGGGGCCTGAGGGAGGGATTCCCCACCCCCACCCCCCAGGGCTGTTGGCACTGGCCTTGGTGCCTGAATGGGAGGAAAGCGCCTGTCACTCCGTGTTGGGAGCCCCCTTCTCCCCACGGTGACACATCTGCCGAACCCCAGGGCAAACCTCCACAAGAGGCCTCCATCAGAGAGCACCCCTAGAAGTGAGCCAGGACGGTCCCCACACCCGCGTGGAAGGAGGGCCTGGGCCCCTGCCTGGCCTGCACACGTGTCAGGGAGGGGCCAGGCATCTGCCTGGGCTTCCGGGACCACCAGGACCCCGGAACTGCTCTGGAGCCAGGGGCGGGCAAGGCTGAGCCTGCTGGGGCTCCCGGGGCCCCCACAGAGCGTGCCTGGAGCTGAGCCGGGGGCTGATTTCTTCATTCCTCAGCCACCGCCTCTGACCAAGGGCCCTGCCAGGCGGGGTGCTGACAGAGAGAGGCTCCAGAGAGGGTCATCCAGGTGGTCATCCGGGTGGGCACTCCCTGCCCACGTCCTGAATCCGGGGGGCCTGGCCTATAGCTGGGGTCTGGCGGACAGGCCCTGACAACAGCTGCAAAGGCCCTGTCCATTTGATGCCAGCAGTTTTCCCAGACGGTGGCCAGTACCTGGAGTCCAGGGGAGGGCCAGAGGGGAGGAGGGGGCTGACGGGGCCCCACACCCCAGCCCACCGGCTGCCCCTGTCACCAGTCCGTGGTTCCCTTTGGCTGATGCGAGGTGCACCTGCCTTCTTGTCCCAGATCCGCCAGAGTGGGTCCCAGATGAGGCCTGCGGCTTCTGTACCGCGTGCAAAGCGCCCTTCACCGTCATCCGCCGGAAGCACCACTGCCGGAGCTGCGGGAAGGTAAGAGCGACGTGGCGGCCAGAGGTTGTGCCCGCAGCGCCAGGGGCTGTGGCCAGGGGCATCCCACAGGATCTGGGAGTCAGGACCACATCCCAGGGCACTGGTAAGGCCTTTGGGGTCCCTGTCCCCGAGCCCTGGGCCCTGCTCTGACTTGGCACAAGGTGTGGACTCCGGGCACTCGGCCCACTGGGTCCCGATGGTGCCGTGCCCAGCCCCCAGCCGCTTCAGAGCTGAGGACGCGCAGGGTAAGGGGGTCTGAACAGGACCTGTAGCAGCCTCAGAGTAGGGCTGGGCCCCTCCCTTCGAGAGTGTGACCACCCCCAGGCCCCGCCCTGCCCGCAGAGCCCCGCCCCCTGACACCCTGCACGGTGGACGTGGGAACCACTGGGATCTGGAGGGGTGAGGCGCGGGGGCGGAGCTGGCTTGTTGGGCACCCCGGCTCACTGGCCCCCCTGCCCGCCCCTCAAATTCCAGATCTTCTGCTCCCGCTGCTCCTCGCACTCCGCGCCGCTGCCACGCTACGGGCAGGTGAAGCCGGTGCGCGTGTGCACGCACTGCTACATGTTCCACGTCACACCCTTCTACAGCGACAAGGCAGGCATCTGACACACGGCCTCGGCACTCCCCAAACCTGCCAAGGCCCCAGAAGTCTCCCAGGGAGGGGGCGCTGCTGGTTGCAGGAGGGTCTCCACTGCATTTCATCAAGTTGCTGCCACCACTGCAGGAGGCTGCAGGCCGCCCAGGCTTCCAGAAAACGTCCAGCCCCTCCTCCCTCCCGCCCTGGCCTCCCCACCTGTGGGGACCCCAGGCCAGCTGCAGGGGACAAAGGGAGGTCGGCTTCAGGCAGTGGGGATACCCAGGGCTGCCAGGTAGCTGCCTGGGCAGGGGTGGGCTTTCCTCCCGCCTGCCGGACCCTCCCACCCTCTTCCCTCCCCCACACCCCTGCCCCTGACCGCTGGCCTGCTGAGCTGCTCAGCCATACTAGAAGGCCTACTCAGAGCTAGCTCTTGACCAACCAAGTGGGACTGCACCCGGGGCTAAATCCTGGGCTGAGTGGACACGTCCAGGGGAAGGGCAGGCCTCGGGGTCCCCAGAGGGCTTTGCCACACACCGCCCATTCTCGCTCCCTGCTCCGAGCCCACAGCGGCCACCTCGCTCTCCAGTGCTGCCTCTCTCTTGGCCAAACAGCGGGTATCTTGTTTATTCTCAGAGGGGGAGGCACCAGGTCGTCTGGGCCCGCAGGCATGCCCCTGCCACGTGTGCCCGGCTGCTGGCCAGATGGGGGGCCAGGCAGCTGCCTACACAGCACCGAGACCCGTTCCCCGGGGTCTGAGGACCACCAGATGTCATTCACCTGCTGCCACTACCCTCTTCCCTCCGACCCCCACCCCAGGGCCCTGGCCCACCTCCTCAGACCCCAGAGTGGCCCGGCGCCCAGGCGGAGGCTGTCAGGGGCCCCAGCACGGACACCTCAGGCTTAAATCTCAGGCTTCACATTGCAGTGAGGATTGCAGCTTTATTTTTAGAGAGATGCTAACTACTGCTTCTTTTATAAGAAAATCCAACTACTGCTGAACAGTGGGTACACATGCACAGAAACGGCTTCTGGGGGGAAAGTATATAATGGAGGGAATGTTATGTATTGAGATTATTTTTATTTTCTAAATGCTGTAATTCGAAGCCATTTCCATAAATCTATTTAAGGATTGCAGACACTTGTTTCT
This sequence comes from Suricata suricatta, assembly GCF_006229205.1. Taxonomy (NCBI): domain Eukaryota; kingdom Metazoa; phylum Chordata; class Mammalia; order Carnivora; family Herpestidae; genus Suricata; species Suricata suricatta. The sequence goes on from NC_043700.1 coordinate 192,882,555, forward strand.
CGTGTGAACGTGGACTTCTTTTTCTGGGTCTGGGAAGCGATGGGGCCCTCACCTTCTTCCCTAGGAGACTCAGGGCTTCTGCACTCTTAGGGAAACTGAAGCCTGTGGTAGAAGGGTGGCCAGCCTGCACCTCAAAAACCCCGCCGCACGCCCTACGAAGGCCCCGGGTCTCCACTGCCTGCCCATTTGCCCAGCCCCTTTCCTCATGTGTCTTCAGCTCAAACCCCTGGCCTGTGTGTGTGTTGGGGGTGGGTGCTCTTGGACACTCCACCTTGGAGACCTCCCCATCTGGTCCAGGTCGGGACCACCCACCCACCTGGGAGCTGCCTTCTGGAGTGCCCTGGAGAGAACGAAGGTGGGCAGGCTGTACCCTGGGGTTGCCATGGCAATGGGGCCTTCCTCTGCTCTTGGAGACTGATCCCTTGGGAATTGGGTGCCCAGTCCCTTGGAGGTGGACCCTGGGACCCCAGAAAATGGAGGAATGGTTGTGAGAATCCCCAGTGGCCACCAGGCCCACTTTCTTCCCGAGAGATGAGAGTGTTTGGAATTTGGGGACCCCTAGGGGCACTCCTGACTCCTTCAGGAGTAGAAGAGAAGGGATGTCTAGTGGGACCTGGGGTCTCTGGCTGCCCAACTCTGGGCCTCATCCTCCTGCCCACCTGGACAGAACCCTCCCACCCCGTGGGTGGCTGCAGCTGGTGTCACTGGCTGGACGGTGGAAACTTCTAGAAGGCCAGCTGCCTGGGGAAGGCAACCCCTGCTGCCAGGCCTGGAAGTCAGCCCCTTACAGGAGAGCCCTCTAGGAAGAGACACTGCATGGTCCCCCTTCCTCTCCTCAGCAGGCACCCACAGTTGTCACCTTCCAGTCTTAAAAAATGGCCCTCCTTATCCACCGGGTCAGGCTGAGAGGCATGGAGACCCAGGAGAGAGGGTCTGCCCGCCCTTGGCACAGACAGAGTTGCCCTCCAGAGGGAGAGGCCGGGGCCCCAGGGAGATGGAGAGGGCTCTGGATGTGGCCTGCCCCTGTACATCCCTACCCTAAGCTGCCCTGCAGGAAGGTTCTGAGTCGCCAGTAAGGGTGACTAGCTGTACCTTGTGTTCAGGAATGAGAGTCCTGAGTCCTGAGACTTCCCATGCTACACCAGGGATGTGTGGTCGCTCTGCCCTTCTACAGGGCTATCCACACCCCAAGGGTAGAGCCAAGACCTGGGGGTGGGAAGGGGATTAGTCCAACACTGATTTTCCTACTCAGGAAGGTTCTAGAAGTAATGATCTGCTGCCCACTTGCAGTTGGAGCTCAAGTCTGGGAGACCTTGGGAATAGGGACAGGTAGAGAGACACAAGATCCAGATTTGGAGTCAGCCCTTGCAAGCCGGCTTGGGCCTCCAGCAGGCTAGCCTTCCTGAGCCCCCAGTACCCTCTGTCACCATCATTATGTCCTTCCTGCTACTGTTTTCTGAGCACTGTCCCCTCTGCTCCCCTTGACAATCCCCTAAGGAGGCAGGATCTCTGTGTCACAGATGGAGACTCTGAGGCTCACGGAACCTGGTAGACACTGTTAGCTCTTAGGAGGGTCACACGAGAGGCAGAAGCAGAGGACGTTGTGACTGTCCCGGCTAGCTGTGCCTGGAGAGCCCCTCTGAGCCTGGCGTGGAGACAGGGCCCCGTCAGCATCCGAGTGCCCACAGTACGCCACTGTCTGGCATCGGAGAAGGCTGGGGCGCTGCAGGAGCTGGACATACCTGTGTCTACTTGCCCTCCTCCCCTCTCTCTGGCTATGCACAGGCCCTGGGAAGAAGGCTCAGTGCCTCCCCCTCAAGCTTCTGGTAACAGGTGGGGGCCCTGGGTCTGGCTGGGCCCCGCAGGTACTCAGGACCCAGATGCAGCCTGCAAGCCACCAAGGCAGAGGATGGAGGGCCCGCAGTGGAGCACCCAAAGGTCTCCGAAGTCACAAGGCCTCAGGGAGGAGGCATGAGGATGGGGACAAGGGATGCCCCACCTGGTCCTGCCCTCCCACAGTGGGCTCAGCTCCTCCAGGGCTCTACCCTCTCACCCCTACACATCCTGGCCTCTGGAGGTGCCCCGCTGCCTGCCTCCACTTGCGACTCATCTGTCCCCACAAACGTGCCCAGGGACGGCCAGCCTATCCTCAGGCCTGGGCCGCCTCCCCTGGACACAGAGGCAGGCAGCCCCCCGCACCAGCTGTGTGGCCATGGTGTTCAGGCCGCTGGTGAAGATGATGGAACAACAGAACTCCAGGAGGCCAAATGGAAGGAGTAGGATTGGAGGTGTGCTCCCCTTCTCCTGGGGCCCAGGACAGCGCCCCTCCAGGGTCCCTGCTGCAGCCCCTGATGGCCACCAGGGGGCGCCCCATCCTGCCACCTGCTCTCCCAGTGAACCCAGGTGCCAGGACAGAGGGGGCGACTGCAGAGCTGTCTGCAGGGGTGAGGAGGGGCCAGAGAGGGTCTGGGCTCAGCAGGGACCACACGCAGGATAAACCACATCCCAGCTGAGATGGGGGAACAGGGGTCCTGCTCAGACCTGGACATCTCAAACCACCCCGGTTGGGGCTGGGGGCTGACAGCATCATGGTGGCGGGGGCGGCTTCTTGACCATTCCTGGCCTTCCTGTTCCCTGGACTCTGCAGTGGGAGGGGGGGAAGGCGGGCAGAACCCAAGGTGCCTACCCCATGCCACACCCATGACCCACAGTCCTAGAGGTGCTAATCTCCTCAGAGGCCTACCCAAAACCACCTCCTCCAGGCAGCCTTCCCAGACTTCAGCATCCTCCCTCCTACCCCCCCCCCCATTCTCAGGGAAGAGTCTGGGGACTCCTTGCAGGAGTCAACAAAACTCTCAGAGCCAGAGCCTTGGGGGAAGGGCAGATCCAGCTCTGAGCAGTCACTCAAAGTTAATGTCATTTCCAAGACAAACACACAAGCAAGGCTTTTCGTTCTGCCAGTGTGCTCAGGGTAGCTCAGGGCTGGAGCCTGCACCTGACCTGGGCAAAGACGGGCGCACAGACACTCCAGACCTTCCCTGCCCTCAGGGGCCAGGTCTGGAGCGGGGGGACGTGAGCTGGTTGCCCCCTAGGCCTGGGTTGTGATACCTCTGCCCACGCCGGGTCCTGGCCCTCCTGCTCCCAGTTCATGAGCCACTTCTCCCCTCACTCCCCCCAACACTGTCTGCACTGAGGTGCCACCCACCCTCACAGGCAGTGTGGAGCCTTTGGGAAGTGCCTGGTCCTGGGCGTCGCTGGGAGAGGGGTCCCTGAAACAGCCTAGCTGCAGACAGAGGCAAGGTAGGGCCACCCCCCTCTCCTCTCAGGCTGGGATGTGGTATGCTCGTGGTTCCCACAGTCACACCTGGCCGCCTGCCCTGCCAACTGTGCCACAGAGCACCCCTCGTGCCCCACGGCAGTCAGTAGGGTGGGCATCCAGTAGCGGCACTCACCCTCAGCACGGTGCCAGCTTTAGGATTGGGGCCAGCAACCTGGTCTTCACAGAAGCAGGGACGACGAACTCTGCAAAGTACCAACCACCAGATGGTAGGTCTGGGGTTCTGCCTCCGAGGCCCCCTGACTCAATGCATTTGCCCCTCCCCGGAGTTGGGCATTCTTCTTTATCCTGCACAGCTCTTAGGGGCTCTGCCCTGGTCCTGGGGTAATTGTGGGGCAGGAGCAGGAAAGGCTGGGGTTAACCTCAAGGGGTTGTTTTAAGTGTCCATGCAGGGCTGTCTAATGGCAGGGTCCAAGTGTCCAGCTGGGTCCTGCTGAGCCCTGCTGGGGTCCTGGGGGAGGACAACACATCCAAACCCCATTTCTCAGATCACACGGCTGTCGCTCCCACCCCCAGCAAGTCGTGTTAGGTCAGGAGGTGGCTTGGTCTTCCTGTTCTTGTGTCCACCAGGCCTGGGTCACATTTGCAGGAGCACTAACACCCATCCCACTGGAACTGCCAGGAGACACCAGGCGGTCCCTAAACCTCAGGATTCCCAGTTCCCTTAACCGTAAATCGGGGATTCAGAAATGCACAAGGAAATGGTGTATAAAACATTCAATAGATCCTAGGACAGAAAGTGCTGAGATTTTTCTGTTTTGTTTCATTGGTGACAGCAATGCCCCACTTAGAGGTTTGGGCAGGGTCAGGGCAGGGGTCCAGCCACCTTATCCCCACACTCTCCAGCCTGCTGGTCCCCTCCTTGGGAGTTCCCAGGCCACCAGTCTCTCAACAACCAGTGAGAAGAAAGACCAAAGGGAACCGAGGCCAGTCTGGGGCTGTCTGAAGGCTGCCAGTCCCTGCTCCTACAGAGTCGGCTTAGGGTCAGGGGCCACTAGGGCCACCCAAGAGCCAGGAGATTGATGAAGGGCTCACTCCTCTCCCAAGGAGGGCAACTATGCTCCCTAGAAAGCGCTTCATTGGAATGTCCCCATTCTTCAGACCAGACATGAGCACGGAGCCCTCCACTCTTGGGAGCCCCTTGGAACCGTGGCGGCAGAGGCCGGGGGTCCACTGGGCAGCTCTGAGGGACCCTCCCACTCTGGGTCTCTGCCCGTTGAGATGTGGCTCAAAGAGATCTGGCTCTTGGGCTCTGATCCTCTACGTTCCTCCTCCAAGCTCCGGCCTCTCTTGTGGTCACTCTGTGTCCGGCAGGAAGGGCTGTCACTTTGCAGTACACGAGACACCCCCGAAGAGACCACGAGGTCCGGTGCTCCCGCGGAGCCAGTGTTCCAGGGCAACAGGTTCCTGCACACGACATGCAGACCCAGCGGCCAGGCCAGGCGCACGCGACACCTCCCGCACCCTGACCAGTCCAGGGGCGCTGGCCCGGTGGCTTGCGATGCCACCGCGCTCCGCTTCCTCTCGGCAACGCGTCCGGCAGCGGCGCCCTCATTGGCCGCGCGCCCCTCAGCCGGCCATTGGTCCGCGGTCCCTATTTTACATAGACCGCTCTGGGCCAATCGGCGCATGGCGCCTACTTATCATGCACGCCGGCCGCCAGTCAGCGAGCGCGGGGGCCGGGCCACCACGTGCTGTTGCTAAGCTTGGGCTTCTAAATTGTTACTACCGCGGCGGGCCTATCGGAACCGAGCTTCGCATCTGTCAACATTCTCGGCCCTGCCCAAGGCGTTCGGCCAGCTCCCATTGGCCCCGACGCGGCCCAGCGCCCGCCCCCGGAGCCGGAGCGCCGGCCCCCATTGGCTGCGTCGGCCGCCGTTCGCCCTTATGTGTCAATTTGAGGGCCCGAGGCGGAGGGTGGCGGCCGAGCGCGCAGGGAGTCCGCGAGAGTCGGGGAAGTGGGGCCGCCAGGCGCGCGGGGCGGGCGGCTAGCGGAGCCGGCC